>NC_044502.1:3310000-3345000 GCF_902362185.1 Chanos chanos | reverse complement strand
AATAGGACTCTCATGCAATCAGTGGAAAAAAAAAAAAAGCTTAGATAAGACTAAAGCATTCAGGTCCAGTCGGACCATTGCATTATGGGCACTGGGCTTTCTTTAATTGTTCAGGTGGGGCTTATAAAAATGATCTCTGAGTGGTTTGAAATCTGTTTTTTTTGTGTGTTCGTTTCTCCCCGTGTAGCTGGTCTGTTGACGGCCGACCCGCGGATCAAAGAGAGAAAGAAACCGGGCCAGGAGGGGGCGAGGAAGAAGTTCACCTGGAAAAAACGCTGAGGCCCTGATGAAGAGAGAGAGAGAGGAGAAAAACAGACTCTGGACAGAAACCAAACCATCACAGTCTTCGTTCTTACAATAGGCTGGTACAGACACAAAGAGAAAAAGAGAGAGAGAGAGGTGTATGTATGTGAGGTGGGGGGCTCTGTGAGTGTGTGTGTGAGAGGTGTGTGTGTGTGTGTGTGTGTGTGTGTGTGTGTGTTGGAGGAGAATTCTTCATGTGAACCCAATCTGATCATCTGAATTCCACTGAATAAATAACTCACAGGAGAACCTCATTCACAGAGATGACGTCTAAGCAGTTTGACTGAAGTTCTTGCTTTATCACAGAGCCAGAACTGTTGAACTCAAAGGAAATTGTCGTGCGACGACAGGATCAAAGTTTCAGGCACAAAGTTACAACCACTGTATTTCTGTGGAGTTAACGCAGAAGCTGTGTGAAGGTTCTCTGGTCTGTACTTATGTGAATAATATTTTTCTTATCAGTATCAAAATGCTTGTATGGCTGTGTTAACGTATTGCAATAAACTAAATATGTTTTATTCTAAAGCGTTTTGTCCTCCTCTCTGAGCGTACGTTTCGGCAGCTGAGGTAGTAGTCGCTCTCTGCCACTAGATGGCAGCAAACACTGAGAAATCCGAAAGGTCGCGCCTTCTCTTAAGCAGTCCGGTCAAGACAGTGTTATGGGGGTTAGAAGCATCGTATACCCCGATTGTAAGCGCCACCTCCACTTTTTATGGCAACGTCTGTCGCGGGGCCAAAACTGATATAGGGTTACAATGAAAGGCTCTTTCCCGCTTCAGACATACACAGTGTCGTGTACGTGCGACATTTCAAAAGCCTGCTTAGAGTCAGATTTCTGGCTCGAGAAAGTGACTAAAGAGCTGTGTTCGACCTTAACGTGGTGCTGATTTTATATATTTATTTATTTCTATCAAATATACTGCTTGTAGAAATCATCTGTTATCGGTGTCTGGATACATTATATGATTTTTGCTGGACTTTTCTCATGTGAAATATGTATGGTTATTACAGTTAATAATAGTTACAGCTGAATTTTCCAATTTATTTTTAAATCATTTTTACAATGTACACATATGCATTCATCATACACTGCATTACAGACACCTACCTTAGACCTACACTCACTGGCCACTCTATAAAGTTGTAGCTACTGTACAGCCACACTAAGCGTACAATTACACACTGTAGTCAATCTGTTACCGTGTGACCATCTTCTACCCCGTTCATCAGTGGTCAGTTTCTGACCACAGGACCGCTGTTGATTGGATATTATATGAGTGACAGATCATTCTCAACACAGCAGTGACGGTGCCATGGTAGTGACAATGGTTTTGGGCACAGTGTCGCTGCTGGCGTTTTTCCACACGTCAGTGCCACTGTTGGTTTGAGATGTGGTCAAAACATATTGAGTCGGTCCTGTAGTCAGAAACTGAGCATTGATGAAGGACCTGAGGATGCATGGGCCAAAGTCTCTAGACATACACCTACAAGCTATGTATGCACACACATATACATTTGTGTGTGTGTTTTGTGCGCGCGCGCGTGTGTCTTTAATTAAAGATCAAACGACCCAGCTTCATAAAGAACTGTGTCTTTCAGCTTTAGTCTTTCAGTTATGTAACATCCTCTTAAGATGCAGATGATGACAATGCGGTGCCTCTTTATGCCTGTATAGGTTATGGCGTCGCCATGGAAACGCATACAATGGTGTTTGCGTGTTCTCCTCTGCTTGAGTTAACTGGATGGGCTGAATGTGCTGCTGGTTACCGGGGGGTTGCGCCTACCTGAAGCGCAGTTAACCACCTACTTGCTTTACGCACCGCAGGCTTCTCGGCTTTCAAAGACGACAGACATGTATCCTGTAATAGAATAATTGACGTAGGGCATTTTATTTCATTTACACCGCAAGCGGAGGAGTAGACTGATGCGAATAGATGGTGAGGTTTCCAGTTAGAACGTGACAGTTAGAACTGTGGCAAAATTATAAAAAACCTCCTTCCACGGTAACGCGGATTGTGGTCAATTATTACCCTCGTTCTGTTCTGTGAACAGCCTACGTGCCACCTGGCGCGATACGGATGTGATGTAGCGAACTCACTGGGTTTTGTTTTTACTCTCTACGATTTTGTGCTCGGAGCGCCATACATTACACCACTCTCTTGGCCGCTTGACTGCTGTGGGCGAGCTCACTTTATGCTCACCGGCTGCGCGAGCGAGGGCATTCAGTTATGTTTCACCTGATGTGACCATCCACTCACTATTGCCTCACCTCACTGTACACTGCATATGAAAACAGACGCGCAGTATTTTGAGGTGGCCCAGGCGGAGCCAGCGCGCGAGAGGGAACAGGTAGGCTACCGAAGGTCTTTACTGCGGTTTCTCCCAATACCGGTTTTGTTCATTTAGTGACAGCACGTTCCATTTTGGTGCGTCTTTTAATCAGTTTACCGCGTTGGGGTTAGGTCACGCGTCTTATGCGATGCGTTTCATGCATGCAAGTTTGCGAAACTGTAGAAACGACATTTTGTCAGTTCTTGGATGAACTTTATACATACTTCAAAATCTTTCTGAATTGGGATAAGGCTCCGTGTGCCCGCATATTTTAGCGAAGTTGTTGGTTGTGTTCTAGCTTTAGTCTCAGGCAGTTGTATTGCTCATTGACTTCTAATGCTTTCTTCTGCTGTTGGCCACATGTCTTGTTAGCAACAGTTGAAGACCTCATCTGAACCATCAAAACCCTATAATTATCTGCAGTCATACGTGACAGATTAATTGGTCAAGGATGTCTAAAGAGTTGAATCTGAGGTGACTGGAGACAAAAGTGCAGTTGTTCTCATATGATGTTACACTATATTAAGCGTTCAGAAACCGTTGTTCGTATCTGAGAGCTGGTTGCGTTGAGCCATGGAAAACCAAACGGGGGAAGTAGCTTGAGAAGGATCATTTGTAGCTGCTACAGCCAAATCCCAACTGTCTATGGCATTCCACGCACTTTTTTGTTTGGGGGGGGGGGGGGGGGGTCTGTTAAGAGGGTCGTTGCTTAGCCTGTGAGAAAAGGAATTTTACAACCCACTTCCCCCGTTTTTTTGTTGTTGTTGTTTATTTTTGTTTGTTTATATATATATATATATATATATATATATTTAGATTTTTAGATTCAACTGATCTCATTATTTATTTGTTTAAACCTTGATGTGAAACACACACACAAAATAGGCTTATCGCTCTGTCTGATAGCTTTCTCCAGATTCTACACTCCAGAGTACTTAAAATCGAACACCAATGTAATCCTTACACACAGTGTGTGTATAATTAATTCTTAGTACTGAATCTATTTAATTCATTTCTGAATATTTCTCCCTTTCTTCTTCCTTTAGTGGAGAATGGTATGATATCAACGGTTTGAATCAATTTGATTTTTTATGTTGGGTTTAATGGTGGCAAACCAACTCGCTTATTTATAAAGCAACTAAAGTTGTGAGGTCAAGGTCACCTTCAATTAATTAGTCTCCATTTTTTTTTTGTGCCCATTTATTCTTTGGGACAAAGACATTTCTGTCTGTTATTGATAAGTACGCAGTCGTTTGATTGGATAAACCTATAGTTTAACTAGAATAGTATACTTCGGTTATGAATGGCCCAGTGTTACCATTACAGTTTCATGGTGTTGACTTTTCCACAGCACAAAGCAAGCACTATTAACAAGTGGACCGTAGAGATCTTTGGAATGGCTAGCACAGGTTTCCTGTGTAAACCGAACAAAAACGTATTTTGTGTGAACTAAATTACAGACTGAACGTTAAGGGCAAAAATGACCTTTTTGAAAGCAAATCTACTGGAGCTTTGAACTTGTGTGATGAACAAAACAAGCCTCTGTTACACATTAAGGCCAACAAACGACAATAAATCAAATCAATACAAACATCCTTTATCGTGTTATTTAAGAGGTCAAATGCCACAGAAACAGGAGAACACAAATGTCTTCCTGTTTCACTAGAGACTAGGCCAAGTACAATACCACCAGAGCGCTCACATGCTCCTTTAAACCCTCTTTAATGGACAAATTAGACGACTGACTCTTGTAGTCAAGTTTCCTATGCCACGAACACTATCATAGTGACAGTTCGTTCATAACCACTAGTGAATGTGAGAGCATAGCAAATGGCATCGGTTTCGCATCTGCCACACGTGATTGGCTTGCTTTGAAGATTCCGTCAAACACGACTGGTAGACAGCTAGAGTCAGTTATGATGTGGGGCAGTGAAAAATGATCTGGCAACTTTCAGATTTAATCTCATGACCAGTGTTTTGTTTTTTGTTTTCCTTTTCTCAGTTTTCCCTCACCATGTAACATTGTTTCCTGGTTTCTCTGACTTTTCCAGGTCTGTGGGTTTTGGGGTTTTTTTTCGGTCTTTGAGAGTCGTTGAGAGGGAGGCCAGTCACAGTCTGCCTACTCTCAGTGTAGGAGCCGGTGCAAACCATTGCTATGTGCAGCGTCATAACCAGTAACCACAGCAACAGCTGACTGTCGGTGAGTCAACGGTTTTCTTCTCCATCTTTTTTTTTTTTTTTAAATTAATTTAATCAAGGAAAGATATCAGTCGTGCTCAAGCAGCACAACACTGAGTTTTTTCTGACTGGACTCTTGTGTTTTGTAATATTCATGTTTAATTAACACAGTTTAGTCTTTGTCAACTTGCCAACAAGCACTGTAAATCCATCTTTTGAGCTGGTAATCATTTAACATCTGCAAGGTGATAGCATGTCTCTAGTCTTGCTTTTTTCTTTTTCTTTCTTTCTTTCATTCTCATCTTTAGTCGTCACAGATGCTGAGAGAGGTCAGAAACTGAATAAGGAATATGACAATATGGATCCTCCAAATTACGCAGAAATCGCCTGTGCCTGACTCCTTGCTGGTTGCCTAGCAACAGCCATGCCCGTTTGCAATGGCAGCGCCCTTGAGGGGCGTGGCCTTCTTGAGACGAACGCGACGAAACTGCAGCCTCAGAGGTACAGCCCTTTGCCCGTGCCGCTCAAGGTCGTGCTGTCCGTCGCCATGGTGACCACCATCGCCGTCGGTTTCCTCGGCAACGCCATCGTCTGCATGATCGTGTACCGCAAGCCGGCGATGCGCTCGGCCATCAACATGCTCCTGGCGACCCTGGCGTTCTCCGACATCATGCTCTCCCTCGTCTGCATGCCCATCACCGCCGTCGCCGTCATCACGCCACACTGGCGCTTCAGCCCGGAGCTCTGCAGCGTCACCGTCATGCTCTACTGGTTCTTCGTCTTAGAGGGCGTGGCCATCCTCCTCATCATCAGCGTGGACCGCTTCCTCATCATCGTCCAGCGGCAGGACAAGCTGACGCCTCACCGCGCCCGGCTGATGATCGGTTCCTCCTGGGTGCTCTCCTTCTTCATCGCCCTCCCGTCCATGGTGGGGTGGGCGGGGCCAAAGCCGCGGTGCATGCAGGGCTACAGCGAGTCCCTCGCCGACCGCAGCTACGCCCTGCTCCTGGCCGCCGCCGTTTTCTTCGTCCCCGTCAGCGTCATGCTCTACTCGTACCTGCGCATCCTCAACACGGTGCGACGCAACGCGCTCCGCATCCACAACCACGCCAGCCAAAACGGCCTGGGGGCGGAGCCCGGGGGCAAGCTGGGCCTCTGCGCCCTCCGCCGGCCCCCGCAGCTCAACGTGGACATGAGCTTCAAGACGAGGGCCTTCACCACCATCCTCATCCTCTTCGTCGGCTTCTCCGTCTGCTGGATGCCGCACACGGTCGTCAGCCTGCTGGCCGTGTTCAGCCAGCGCTTTTATCTCAGCGCCACTTTCTACCCCATCAGCGTGGGGGCGCTGTGGCTTAGCTACCTGAAGGCCGTGTTTAACCCAATCGTTTACTGCTGGAGGATACGCAAGTTCCGAGAGGCCTGTCTGGAGTTTATGCCCAAGGGCTTTCGCCTTGTGCCGCGGCTACGAGGGCGGAGTCGGCGAAGGGTTCGACCCTGCAGCATCTACGTGTGTATGGAGGCCCAGTCTACTGTATGAGTTTATCAGTCCGGATAAGGAGGACACTGGGGAAAAACGCGATGGAATTACAATGGAAAATATGAAGGGAAAGTGATGAATTTGGGACATTCTTCATGCTTTCCGGTTTGCGCATTGAGTTATACCCCAGAAGGAGTAATTAAACTGACTTCCACTCAGGGACATGCAGACTTGCTATCGACTTTTAGCATCTGCGACTGCTCTTTGGTCTGTTGGCCAGTCGCATCCTCAAGACAAGTGGGACCCCAGAGTAAAACAGCAAACATCCAGTGAGAGTCGACAGAGAAGATAAGTTCAAAGGGAGTGAATTGCCCTCACGCCGCGGCCTAATTTTATATGTTCTTCTGTCCAAAATAGCGCAACACAGAACACACAGCAGAAAAAAGCAGAAACACTTGGTGTTGTTTTTTACATTTATATACTGTTCAACTTGATTCAGTCGTTATAAAAGCGTTTTGTGTGTGTTTCATTCTGATCTCAACAGTGTATCGATTACAGATAATGAATTTTCGTCTGTGCTCAAAGACAAACGCATGACTCGGTCCCAGAAGATGGTACTATTCCACACAGCTAATCCTGTTGTAATATTTACACAGACGGGTACTTACAACCGCTATTACGTCGAATATCTGGAAGAAACAGGTTGCTGACTCGATTTACTGGATTTCCATACGTTAACTCTAGGTAGTGAGGGCTGTTTCCCTGATTATCTCTTAAGTGATGAGAATTTCCAAGCAAAGTCCGAGATTGAAAAAAAAAAAAAAAAAACCTACGCTAAAATTGCAGATTGTGTGGAATATAATTACATCTAAGTTTGATCATTCGTTTTGTTTTATATATTTACTTTTATCACGTGTTATTCCTTGTGTATGACAAGATAACTGTCCAATTTATACACCATTAATGCAAGCATAGTCATGTTTATTAAAACGGACGTCTTTACACTTTGTACATTCCACCTACACTGGCATTGATTTACAAGGCAACCAACAATTATAAATACATTATTTACATGATCAGTGTCTTATGTATTTATAAAATACCTCAGTGGATATAAAGATATAGCTATGTAGGGAAACTCTGTCTCTAAATGATCTGTTGGAAGGGGGTAGTCATTAGACTCTGTATAAGGCAGTTAAAAACGGTCGTAGGAACAAATTAGCCTTTAGCAATGTAGGACCGGATTGCCAACCAACTGCGTGAAAATGTTGACAGGACTGGAAATGGTAGTAAAGAACCAAAATAACCCACCAAGCACATCAGACTGGTATACAAACCAAGAAACGTTTTTAATGATCAGTGCTATATTCAAATTTAAAATTTACCTTTTTCTGCCGTTCGTTCTCTTTGAGTCTAAAATGTGTACAAATCACAAACTGTGCAAAATGGGGTCAGTTGGTTGGAAACTGAAAGACTAATTGGTTCAGACAGATCCTGGGTATTCCGTTTGGAACAGAACACCTGATTACGGTATGGTAGCGCTCGTTTAATTTTTTTATGGCGAATGTATGATCAGATGAAATTATTTATCGGGATGCAGAATGACCTGCAAATTCAGCCTGTCTAGAAAAATTTTTTTTGACAAGATGTTGTTTTCACCGTTCATAAAACTGTCTGTGGAACAGTCAGGAAGTCCCAGTCTTCAGATCTGAGAAATCAGCGCAGAGTAACCTGACAGATCCTAGGTAAGTTTATTGTGATTTTCATGTAGTAGGCAGTGTTTTCAAATGTGCTTGATTTTTCTTAATGACGTCTGTTCTTCAACTGCTCTGTCCAGTCATTGACTCTTGCACAAGACAGGCCCGCCCCCCGCTCAAAAAACAAACAAACAAACAAACAACAACAAAAAAACAAACAAAACAAAAAACAACTAAATTCATGCCATTTAGGGGAAAGAAATCTGACATTAGAAAAGAGAGCATTTTCCCCCAATTACATGTTCAAGTATCAGGATCCAAATCCTTTTCTTTCAACACTGCGGCACTTTGCTACTCAACTGTTGATAAAATAACACCATAATCTTCCAATTAAAAAAAAAAAAGTACAGACAAAAATTTGATCGTTTAAAATTGCCTGTCACAGCTTTGTGTTCAGCAAACATAAATATACCACATGCAAACGAGACCGAAAGCTCGATGGGGTAAAAGAACCAAGCACAATTAACATTGAAATATGATGCGTTTGAAGTGTATATCTGACATACAGAAAAACAGAGGCTCTCCAATCCATCTGGTCAGTTTGATAAAAAAAAAAAAATTAATCACAGCTGGGGTGTTGTTGCACCAAAACAAACAGACAAACAAAAAGTCTCGTTTAAAACAGGCATGGATGTTTTCGTGACTGATTTTCACAGACTATAATACACATTCATACAACAGGCCCAAACTGTGCAGAGACCAGAGGGTTTGAAGCTGAAAGAGGTACACAGATGTTAGTCTGTTTTTTTTTTTATTATTACTATTATTATTAAGAGTCCTTCAGTTGTGCTCATCCAAGACTCAGATGGGTTGGAGTTTAGTTCAAGATGACACAGCGATAACCACTGTTCAGTGATGAAAACCAAGCCTGTTTTAAGTGGAGAAATGATAACAGTAGCTAAGCAGGAGGAGGGGGTGACATTGTCTTGCCTTTGTTACTCCTCGGAACCTATTTCCCTTTTCCTCTCTCGCAGAGACGTTTCTGGAACTAATGTTTATACAGAAAGGCAGAACAAAAAAAAATAAATAAATAAAAATCAAAAGTTAACATTTTCCTCAGAATCTGAATTGAACTGACTGCAGCTGACTTCTGGAAGAGTAAAACACTGACAGGTTTTTTTTTTGCGTATTCCAGTGCATTAGATCTCCTTTGGTGTTACACTGACGTAAACATTAGCATCACAACCAAAGTCTTCCATGTAATGCACAAATGTTTTTTTCTTAGGATAAACTAACATTGGACATACATCTGCGATTAGTCCCGTCACCTCTCTGCCTAAGACTGACATAAAGGTGTCAAAAACGGGTTTTTAATATCGGTATTGACACCCTGCGTATGAGTGAGGAGGGGAGACACGCTAACTCACAAAACCTAATACTGAACCGTAGCATGACACGGTTAGCCATTTAGCGTCCACGTGAGCTGAATTTTGCCGTAATGCGTCCTCCCTTTATCAGACGAAGACGCTGTCTCGGCTCTCCAACAGTTGTCACACAAAACAAGCGGTTATAAATGTTATAGAAGCTCTCAGAAAGTCACGTTTGTCAGCCTTTCGATGTGCGGGTTGGAGTTGACAGGGTTGGGAGAATATCCATACGTTTTGTTTTTTTTTAACACACGCTGTTCCACTGTTCATACAATTGACGTTTAAAAGAAGAGAACCCAGAGACAAACCAGCTAGATCGTCTCTCTCCCAGATTCCAAGACTTCCCATCGACACCGCTGGTTCATTTACGGATGGGTTGGATAAAGACGACGCAGACGACAAATATAATGATGATGATGATGATTATGACGATGGTGATGGTTATGTTTTGTTTTGTCGCTCACTTAAAAAAAAAAAAATCTGTTGTCACAGTCCCGGATGTTTTCTCCTGCTCTGAATACTTGAGAGTCACAGGAATAAATAAATTCATGCACACCCACAGTCTCATCTCTCTCTCTCTCTCTCTCTCTCTCTCTCTCTCACACACACACACACACAGACACACACACACACAGGTTTGTGTAGCAGTGGTCCAGGCAGCAGCAAACGATCTTGTTTTACTGCAGGTTCAACACTGGCTTCAACCAGAATAAACCTCCACCACGCTCACATTAGCCTGTACCCTTTTCCTGTGCTCTTACAAATCATAACTTAAGCAGCAGTCTCAGTGCCCGCCCGCTGTCTCCTGAGGGCCAATCAGGAGGGTTTTTGTTTTTTTGTGTCTGGGAGGGGCAGGTGTGTTTAGGTTCACGTGTGGTTGCTGGCATGGTCCAGCCGGCGTTTTGTGGGCGAGTCTCGGATCCTCTGCGTGGCACAGTGTGTGTGGACGGGTGTGCCACCTGGCAGGCACACGCAATCCGGGTCGCTGAACGTGCTGTGACACAGGCGGCATCCTTTCTTCTCCGACACGAAGATCGGACCGCCCCGGTACTTCAGCTGAGCACGCGCACACACACACACACACACACACACGCACACACACACACACACACACGCACACGGACACACACAAACAAATATCAGCTTTGATTATTTAACCACAACAAAGCTGGAAAACATTACTAAACTGCACCATGCATTTTGATGGGATACCTACACATTATACAAACCCAGCGACTGTTTAGAAACAGCAGGTGCGCCTGTGTTAGGAATGAGTCTACACGCTTGCGTTTGCTACATAGAGAGACACTTGAATGCCGCTGAAAAACGCGTTTGCTGTTTGAATAAACAGAGATGAGGCCATCGGTTAAAGAAGATCTTGAGAACTCTTCAGCCGGTGACAGCACTGTAAGCAATAGCTTTGTGTGCCCTTTCCTGGAGCTCTGCTTGAACGACTCACTCGCATTGAAAGGAGACAGGGAAAGTGTGAAGGTTCAGTGTAAGATTCAGACGTGACTTTAACATGCATGTGAAATGGTTGAGTGACTGGATCCAGTTATGAAAACTCTTAAACAAGCTCCTTGACCATGTCTCCGTTTCTACTGAAAATGACTTCAGTTTTCACACGGGCGGAGTGAACTGAAGCCACGGCTCACAAAAGTCATAAGAACGTCAAAACCAAGTTTTCGTCAAAAATGCCCTTTAAAACTTTTATGAAAGAGAGCCAGGTCATATGGGGGCACTGAAACAGAAGTGAAGGTGGATCTAATCATTCAAACTCTTCAAATACCTCATACAGCCAGGACTGGCTCACATTATGAGTGACTCATCATTGCAAAAGCAGTCAAAATTACTGTGATTCACCGTAAAAAAAGTCTAAAATAACGTGGATGTGATGTACCTGAATCAAAGCAAAGGTGTTTTTTCTTTAAAAACCACAAGAGATGGACAAAGTCCTTCGCAAAATATAGATGCGGCTGGCTCACTGTATACCAGCTACTTACCTTTAAAAAAAAAAAAAATATCACTGAAAAGTTCGTGTGACGTCCTGCTAAACAAGGCTACGCCAGACAAACAATCCCTGGGCGCCCCCCCTCCTCCCCAGAACTCACCCTGTCGTGCTGCAGCTGCAGGTTCTCGGCGCGGGCCAGCCCCAGTGCGACCTGGGAGGTACGGCTGGCGTGCACGCTGGCCCTCAGCGCGCCGCACAGGAAGGGGCGGAGCAAAGGTAGGGACCACGTGTCGGGGAGGAGCTCCAGCACGCGCACGGCGTCGAAGGTGTCGGCGTGGCGATTGAGGAGGTCCACGGCGGCCACCGTCTGCGGGCCCCCCGGGACGTCCGGGTCCAGGTACACGCCCAGCAGCAAGTGGAAGAGTCGCTGTCTGTACGTGTGGTCATGTGACGCAGAGGCCCACGAGCAGTAGTCCTCGGCCGCGGGGGAATCTTTTAACTGGTGCACCAGGATGTGCAACGCCGTCTCATGCTCCTCTAGTTTCCCGTGTAGTGTGGCTCTCTCCAAAAGCAGCACGTCCGAGTCCTGAATTTTACCTACAAACAAACAAACAAACAAACAAACAAATGAACAAAACAAACCATTAAGCATAAAAACAACAAGAAAAACAACAAGAAAAGTGAATGATCCATCCCATGTTCAGACGAGTGAATAACCACTGGGGTGTCAGAACGCGGAGAGCACACACAGAGTGGAAGGGTCAAAGCAGAGAACATGTTAATGTTTTTTTTCCATACGGACTATCTCTGGTGTACACTGCTGACATTTAGAATGTATTTATGGTGTGATGGAGAAACTGGCTCCCACACAGGGAGACGGCAGTCTCACCTGATGGAAAGTGGACATAGTTTCAGCGAGTGCATGAGTATACATAGACACGTTTTCGTAATTATTATTATGCATAGTAAAGTGAAATAGTACATCATGCTTTAGAATCTTAAGAGTTCGTGTAATGGCTCAGGGTTGTGATTACGGTTAAGGTTAAGGTCACTGTAAGGGGCGGGGTCAGGGGTCAGGGGTTAGGGTGCATGTGTATCTACACAAACCCAGTAGCTTAGCTTTAATAATCCTGTTTTAATGTGCGCCTAGAGATACGAGACATTAGACTGACATATGTGCTTTATAAGTCCACAGAAATGAGGTCCTAAATGTAGAAAAACCACACCGAGGTTACTTCCCCCTAACTGTCACATAACTCCAGACCAGTTACGTTTGAGCGGTAGAATCTTTGGCAGTGATAATGTGTGATTAGTGTTCACTTGGACCTAAACAGAGTTCTGTGTTTGTGTATGAATGCGTGACTCTGTTTTCAGAGAGAGAGAGAGAAAACGACAGCATGTAGCTATTCTTAAGAGTGTAAATGAGGCAGAAATGAAAGGGGTTTGCCACCATAGTCAAACAACGGCCGTATAAGCCACAGTGACGCGGTCAGAGGCTCCGCGCCAACGGCAGTGACTTGGCACCGCTCTGTTGACCATCACAGATATCTCTGTTTGAAGCCTTATCATCCTGTAAATAGGGAGACATATGTGTGTGTGTGTGTGAGAGAGAAAGAGAGAGAGGGAGAGCTACGGTAACTCAGGGGGTAAAAATAAGGACTCTGTGTGTGAGGGCGGTCATGTGTGTAATGCACGAGAGGGAGAGAGAGAGGGAACAAAAGAGAGAAAGGAAAAAAAAAAAAAGAGTCGGAAAAAACGAAGGCCAGATATAATCCACTCAGAAGACAACTGGACCACGTACACCGAACAAGCTATGTCAGAGAAAGAGAGGGAGAGAAGGAGGGAGAGAGAGAGAGAGAAGGAGGGAGAGAGAGAGAGAGAAAGAAGGAAAAGGAAAGATCGATGGACAGAGCGAAAAAGGAAAGAAAGAAAGAAAGAAAGAAAGAAAGAAAAAGTGATTTCTTTAAAGCTATTTACTCAATTAAAATACCCTTCCATTTCAAACACTGGGGTTTGCCTCTTTTCTCCCATCAGGCCTAGAGGTACACTTACCCTAATAGGTTACAAAAGAAAGAAAGGAAGAAAGAAAGAAAGAAAGGGAGAAAGAAAGAAAGGGAGAAAGAAAGAAAGAAAGAGCATAGGGTCGTGACCCACCTAGTATGAGCTGGACTCTGTACAGGTGTGATTCTCTGAGCAGTCGTTGGAGTTTCTCCCGGGCTGAGGAGAGCTGCTCCTCAGTGGCCGTGGAGCGAGAGATCAGAGATAGAACTCGATCTGTGTACAACACCGCCAAGTGTGTGTGGAACTTCTCCTTCTGCACACACACGCGCACACACACACATACACACATATACACACATACACGCACACACATACACACACACACACACACGTATACACACACATATACACACACGTATACACACACACACACACACACACAGACACACACACACAGGCACACACACACACACACAAAGTAGAAATGAAACACAAAGAGGTCTTAAAACTAAAAACATTTCAATGACTTTCCACCAGCAGCATCCACTGCTTATCCTTGACTGCTCTCTGCCCACATCAACCTGATCATTATAATTAGATACTTAGGCTTTTGTCTGCAATTTACAGCAACAGGCAACAAACATCCCAATCAGTTCACAACAGTGGATAACTCCACAGTTACAGTGTTTCATAACTTTAAAACTATTAGTCTACATCAGGGGTGGGCAAATCCGGTCCTGGAGGGCCATGGTCCTGCTGTTTATCTTGTCAGCTAACTAAATACAATCTGTGATTGGCTGAAGAGCGTGCACACCTGTTTGCAAGGTGAAAATCAACAGGTAACTAAGAGGTGAAAACAAAAACCCAGCAGGTCACTGGCCCTCCAGGACTGGATTTGCCCACCCCTGGTCTACATTATAACCAACAGTCTTTTCTTTTCCGTGTGTATAAGTACCAACAGGTCAGTTTTTAAATAGATAAGGCAGAATTGGCTGGTGTGTGTGTGAGAGTGTGTGTGCGCACACGTATGTGCTTGGGAGGGGGGTGGGGGTGGGGGGGTGGGTTCAAACCCCCAAGGGTGTGACAACTCAGAGCTGACGTGCCCCTGAGCGAGACACTGGCCCTCCCAGGCTGCTCCAGAACTGTGTGACAACTGACAAATAGACCTTGCTTTTTAACTCCCTCTGCATAAGAATCTCAGTTAAATACGACCAAAACTGGCAAGTAAACTGTGTAAATACTAACTAACTGCAGGTAAACCCCCCACCCCCACCCCCACCCAACACACACACACACACACACACACACAGACAGACAGACAGAGGCCGCTGTTGTTACCTGTACTCTCTGGTCCAACACTAGATGTTCCAGATAAAGAAGCAGAGCTTGGCTGTGTTTCTGCAGGTACGTGATCACGTCGTCTGGGTTCAGTTTCCCCGCGGTCTCGTCATCAGAGATCGGTCTCTTAGTGAAAATCTGCACCCCAATCTGACAAAAAAAACCCAAAAATCCTCAAACGTGTCACTAACTCACTGTGGATGATGTCATTCACGTTTAACATTTATTCTGTTCACTTCCATAAAGAGCTGCACTGAGATCATAACCGCCTGTTGTTAAGGGTTGTTTAAGACATGCACAGCGCCATTCACTGACATCCACTTTAATCTGAAAATTCCTTCACATTCTGAATTAGTTCAGCGAGTCCTTAACTGGCATTAGAGAAATGAGGCAGTAAGACTGTGCAATACTGTTCGGTGATCTAGGTGAGGAGCCCAGCAATCAGATCCGGATGGGAATGTCCGAAACGGAGCTGCTCAGATGTGAATGGAATGTTCCGGATCGTTCGTGCTCTGCGGTGATGTTTGGTGGTCACTGTTTGGTGCTAACTCTTTGGTAATGACTCGACCCTTACCTTCTGATCCTTCTGTAGCGCCCAGTCAGCGTATTTCCAGACCAGGTCCGGTTTGGGGCAGAAACTTAGGAAGTCCACCACGTACTCAAACAGATCGGAACGCGTCGAGTCCTGGAGGTCTCCGTTGACCACCCGCACCCAGAGCTAAAACAGGAAACGACACACAGAGAGAGAGAGAACTTCAATAATTCGTTTACAGAGAAAACCATTTCCGGTACAATATCTAAACCTTTTTGAAGTCACTTGAGAGTGACTTGAACGTTTCCAACGTGTATAGCAATTTTAAGAGATTAAACACCGATAAACGAGCGATGAAAACCCCAGTGAACAAAGTGCTAACAAACAGAAAATGAAATTGCTGTTATTTGCAGATAAGAGTGTTCTGTCAGTGAAAAAGTGCTCCACGCAGATGTTTTAAATTTATTTTGGGGGGAAAAAAAACCCCAAAAAACCCAGACATACCTGTAGTGCAGCAGCATCCTGGCTGTTGTAGTGGTAAAGCAGTCCCAGAGCGAAGTACCTGAACATTGAGAGAAAACGTCACACTGATGTGAGTCATTCAAGTGACACACACTGACCAACTGTCCAACAATAGCATCTGTCACGCTTTTTGACAACGCGATACCATGGCAACAGGCTGATTTCAAAAGTGTGAATGTCAAGACAGGAAAGAGGCATAAAGGCAGAGAGAGAAGACTGATATTCTTAACGCTCATTACAGACGATGTTATTGGCGCAGTTAACCAGAGGATTCATATGAGGGGTGCAACAAGGTTGCAATTTAGGTCCATTTCAAGTCCCTCCAAAATTCTGGATCAACCCTGTGACTAGGGTTCAAAAACACGAGTCAGTGTATTGAACAGGGTTGAAACATGAGTCAACGTTAAATTTCACAAAACCTGCCTTCCTTACACTACCGCTCACTGCTTTTGCTTTGAGACATTCACGGTGAAACACACTGTGCGACCTTTTCTCCGTTACCCGGTTCAGCTCGCCCAACCCCCCTCAGCACCACAGAGCAGCTCTGACCGTCTGGGAGGATTAGCACACGTTTCATTCGCCTGTCACTTTTTCCCTCTCTCTCAGCTATGTAATATTGTCAAGCCACGCAACACACTTACAAGACTGCGGGTTTTTGTTTTCTTTTTTTAACTCTATTTTACTGACAGGCAGTGGCAGTGTCACACAGCACTGAAATGTAACGGTTTTCTGCCATCTCATCTGACAGAGAGAACAGGATCTGCCACAGACGACAAGTGTGTCAGGGCTGTGGTTCAGAAAAAACGAGTTCTGTTCCTGCGACATCCTCTGCACAGACGAAAGCAGGAGAAGCAAGATCTTCCTATTTCTCAGCTTGAAATGACAAAATTCAGCAACTGAATGATCAAACCCACAGCGACTTTACCTCTAAATAGAATGCGCATATGCGCTCCTAAAATAAAGATTCCCTAGACAGAATAAAACCATAAATACAATGCAAGAAACACCATGATCTCCTTTAAAATTAGAGCCCAACAGAAATCCCCCTCTGTTCATCCAGATGAATCTCAGTTCCCTCACGTAGCCCCGAGCAAGGGCACCTCAACCCCCGAGGCTGCGCCAGGGTCGTGTGACCTTGACCTGACCTTGAAAATAATAACGGTACGTTGCTAAGCTTACGCTAAAAGAATGAAACCCCCCCTTTGCTCCCACCCACCCCCCCCAACAGATGTGCAGGCCTCAGAGCCCGCAGACTCACTTTTGGTGTTTCTCTAGCCAGGGGGCGCAGTCGGAAAGCAGGCAGGCGTTCTCCGACGCCAACAGGTCGAGCAGGCTCTCGTGCCCCAGCTCGGCGTAGAGCTTCAGCAGAGCCGTGTCCACGTCCTCGCGAAAGCCGTTCACCCCGTCGCTGGTCCGCTCCTCGCGCAGGTAGCTGATGAGAAACCGTTTGCAGCGCTGGACCTTCTCCGGGTCGCCCTGCGCCAGGTGGTTAAGGTCGGCGAACTCGTGGAGCGGCGGGTGGCATCGCGTGAAGGAGGACGAGGCCGGCAGCAGCAGCGGGTAGAGCGAGATCAACTCCCGCACGTCCAGCTGACCCTTCCTGCGGACCAGCGGACAGCGAACGGAGACGAAGAAACAGAAAGGAGAGGAGAATTATAATCCCCACGACACGGTTCGACGCGACCCAGTCAGGATGTGATAGCGTGACCATATGTTTGTCTTAACAATCCATCATTTTCATGTCATTATTATTGACATCATGCCATGGGGATTTTTTTTTGGGGTTTGTTTTCTTTTTTTTTTGAACATTTACTTTAACTCAAGCTCTCAGCCTGTGCTAGATAAAAGAAGTGCATTTTCAACACCGCTGTTAGCAGGAGAGTTTCTCTCTCTCTTTCCATTTTAAAAGTGTGTCACCAACAGCCACATTTACTGCTTCACTGCGTTACTACTGTAAGCAGAACACCTTAAAAAAACAGAAGGTAACACTAACAGTCTACAGTACCGGTGCCAACAAATATCTGAGGAGAATGAGCAGATGTAGGAGACAAGAGAAAAAAAAAAAAAAGTTACGATACCAAAACAAGCCATAATCCGAACCATTAATTTAGCTAATAGCCAACTTTTGGCTCCCCGTCCATTAGCACGGAGCCGTCGGTGCTAGGTGTGCCCAGGGAGATGAGGCAATTAAAAGAGCCATTAATTAACTCTGTTCAATCAACCACGGGGAACATCTGGGGCTCGAGCCGAGCTTAACCGACGTTAATTACAGGACCGAACTGAACGGATGCGACCGACTCACCTGAAATGTTCCTTTGCCTCTAAAAACTGAAGCTGTCCGAACTGGACGAATCCCGCCTGCTGGAGAATTCGTCTGTGCAATATCTGTGAAATTCCACAAAAAAAAAAGCCACATAGAACCATCGTTCGTTACAAGTCCGCTCCGGTGTTTTAATGCTGCCTGACTGTTTTGGACCAATAAAAACAGTGTTTGCCAAGTCTCCTTAAACCGACTTGATGAGATCGACAGATGTCAGTAGAGAGCCGTAGATATGAACCCAGGAACACACACACACACACACACACACACACACACACACACACACACACACAGCCATCTAAACCACCAAAGACCTGTTCATGCAACATATCACATTAAGGGAACAGAGCGAGCAGAGAGCACACATGAGCGGTTAGTGACATCCTACACCCAAAAAAAAAAAAAAAAAAAGACATTTAAAATTATTTGTTTTATGGAAATAGCTATTCCAAGGAGAACCAGTGGGAATGTTAATTGAGGATGGCACTCCTTCACTGAGACTGTTCCCGGGTTGCATACCTGGAACTTGTCTTTGGGAATGTTTCTCTGCGCCCCCTCGGTCAGGATCAAAGCCTCCTCCACTCGGTGTCCCGCCAGCAGGTCCTGGATCTGTCGCTCCAGTGGCATGGGCACCAGCACGTACACCGCCTTGGTGGAGGCCAACACCACCTTCCCTGCGAAACGGGACGGACAGAAAAAAACGAACGTAGACCCCGATAAGACGAGACGAGCTTCCACAATCACGTCAAGACAACCGTTCTGGACCAGAACCTGTGGGTTCTGACAGAGGTTTGAGAACATCCATCTCGGTCCATCTCTAGACGGTGGTTTGATAAGATAACTGCATGTGTTGGTCAGACGCTGTGGCGTTACACTGCGTGTGTAACGGAATCTTAACTGGTTTAATTGGTCTTTCCATTTCAGTGTTGACAAAGCTTTGATTAAAGGCTGACGAAAGGTCAGCCCGTGCACCTGCAGACACGCCGCACGTTCAGGAACAGATACCGAACACAGTCTGCGGTGTGACGACTTTATAATTAGAGCCCTCTGGCCGTGAGAATGTTCCGGTACAAACAGGTGCGGCGTGAATTCCCTGGCTTCACCGTTCGCATCTTTCCTAAGCCGGAGGAGTCCGTCAGCGTGTTCTCACAGCTAAAGGAACGGGCTGCAGGCGGCTGAGAGATTATGTTCTAGAGGTTTAGTGACGACTGGGAAAAAAAAAAAAATTAATAATAAAGAAAAATATCGTGCCTGCGTATGTAGTCAATTCTGAGCTGACCCACAAAACGCAGCTGACGCAGACGAGCGAGCGGAAGGAAGATTCACTAACAGAAAAAATAAAATATACAGTCGACAACACATTCCACTGCCCACTGCAAAAATCCACCAGTCTATAACACAAATGCAACTCATGCCTGTCTGATCTGAACAAACTGCCCTTCATCATCCAGAGCAGCAGCCTTCACAACCATCCAGGCCACCTCTCATCGTATACATTATATCTATATATATATATATATATATATGTGTGTGTGTGTGTGTGTGTGTGTATGCATGATATAATCTTCCTCAGCTCCTACCTAACTGCTGCATGAGATGACTTCTCCTCACTCATTTGTTACAGTTTTCATCAAAACACTGCTGTGTGTTACGAGAAACAGACCACGTTTCTGATTTTTTTTTTTTTGGTTGCTTTCAAGGGATCGTTCACATCAGTCTTTTGACAGACGAGTGAACAGAGAGACAACACTACGAGACACGAGCGACTTTCTCTAGTCTCACAGAAAAACCAGCGTCTGTTTCACTGCTCCCTCCATCCCACAGTCAGTCCAGTCAAAGCACAGGAATAATATCCACTCAGTTAGTTATACACTGTGTGTGACGCCAGCTGACTGCATATTATAGCAAAACCGTTTCGGGCAGGTTTCATAAACTTCAGGAGATCTTGGTTCCGAAAGCGAGACAAAAACAATCAACAACAACAACAACAACAATAACAACAACAACAACAACGACAACCCCACAGTAAATCGGTCAGTCCCTCCATCACTGGCGTGCCGAGCGACAGAAAGCCTCTCACCTTCGAAGTCCTGCAGGAGGTGCCCGTCTCTGAAGGCCAGGGTCTGTTTGAGCTGCTGGTCCAGCATGCTGTGCACCGTCACAAAGCCCTCGTCCAGGGCCACCACGTACGGGTAGCAGACGGCCGCCGCGATCACGCTCTCCGACCACTTCACCGGAGCACGCTGGGAAATGCCCTCCGCGTTGGCGAACATTCCTGCACGAGCGCGAGCGCGACAGAGAGAGAGAGAGAGAGAGAGAGAGAGGGAAACAGGAGCTCCGTGACTCGTCGTGGCCGGTCACCACGGCAACAGCCACGCTCAGAGACCCGGGAGCTCGGTGGCATTTGCGTGTGCGTGTGCGCGCGTGCGTGTGTGTGTGTGTGTGTGTGTGGTGTGCTGTTATTGATTGCTATACCCGACCAGCCCCCTGCTAAATGCTGGACAGATGAAGATCGCATGATCTGTTTCTAAATAACAAATAAGCTGTTTGTCTGAGAACATGTTGCCTTAGAGCTGAGGAAAAGGTTGAGATGAACCAAGGAGACTGGCTGTCCAGATACAGTCCTTGGTGATGAGGGGCCAGGTCCTACTTTTCTGTCTCTGCTGACTCTTAAACACACGCTGATTTGTTTTTTCTTTTACCCCGGAGAACAGGTTTGTGCACCTATCAAACTATCAGCAAAAGCGATGACTATTTGATATGAAAATCAGGTGGACTAGGGCCCTCCAGAACTGGATTGGTCTACCACTGTTTGAGAATAAGGATCAGAAAACTGTTGTACAGAAACTGAGATTCTTACTGTTCTTTCACTTCAACAACACACACACCATCTAAGAGTTATACTGTTTTCTTTGGTTAAGATATCCGTATATTCGTGCGAATAATTCATAACAGGTCTTATACAGCGTGTCCCTGCTTTTTAACCAGACTGCTCATAGTTAGAGTCATTTAATCACAAGCCCTTATCAGCATCTTAAAGTCAAGATAAACCTTCCCATTACCAATCTGCTTCCCCAAGCTTCAGTGACCTCCAGCTCTGCCAGCCCAGAGAATTACGCCTTGTCTCGGTCAATCTCACAACGTAAGACACACCTTATTGGGCCAATCTGGATGCTAAGTAACACACAACAAAGACAATCTGGCACACAGTCCATTTTAGGTGAAATTTCCTGGAAAACATCCAAAGCATTTTAGCGCTGGCTAAGTTTTATGAGCTATATAACTGTGGCTTCATAGTCACTGATTAATCCTTGTGTTTGCTTAATCTGTCCAATAAACAGACCAAATGTCCTTTATCTTTGATCCGCCCATGTGGAGCACTGATCCTGGATGAGTGCTGTGTCTAACTGCTGGGACTATAAAACTGCCATGGTACAGTTGGCCCGAGAGGAGTCTTAAAAGTCATCTTCAAAACGTCAGAGCCTTTCTGCGGGGTTTCTAAATCTCGAGAAAACCGCGTCTACCTCGACCCAGTCCAGGTCCTGACCTCCCTGCGGTTACTCCTGAACTAACTTCTCCTCAATAAGCTCTCCTTGTCACCTTACACCTCCGCAACACCTTAAAGCTTCCTCCTTTCTTCTCCTCAAGTACCCTCACTCACCGAGACCTCCTGGTGCAGCCAGGAGAAACTCCTCACGTCCGATCCTCTTGACGATGGGTTTTCTCTCCTCGCAGTCGTAAGGGAAAAGATCCTGGGAGGCGCCCGTCTTGTAGTTTAGGATCATGTACTGTGCCGGAAGCGCCAGGCAGAGGAAGTATCCGTCCAGACTGACGGCGACGGGCTGCTCCGGCGTGGCCACCTCCTTCAGCATCTGCACGCGGTCCTCGTGCACGGAGAAGATCTGGACGGCGCGTCGCCGCGACGACACCACCGCCATCTCCACGCAGAACGGGTCGCCCGTCACCGGGTTCTCATTGACGCAGAAGGCTGCCACGCCTTTGATCTTGGCCCCGCCCACCGGGACGGTCTCCAGGGTGACCATGTCGACCACAGTGATGGTGCCGTCGCAGAGGATGATGAGGCGCTCCAGAGCGGACGCCGCCCTCAGCTCCACGACTGGCTTCTTCAGACCCAGGTACTTGTGAAGGAGCTTTTGGGTGACGTAGGCCGGTCGACCCTTGGCGCTGGTCTGCTCCTCCAAGAGGAAGTGGTAGATGAAACAGTCGTTTGTACCCACGTAGAGGTGCTTCCCACAACACTCCACACACTCGATGTTGATACGAGCTTTGTCGCCCATCAACTGGTCCCGCTCCACGGCGGGCACCAGCTCAAAGGCTTTCACACTCATGGTGTCGGCCACATCTACTGCAAAGGAGCATGGGAAATCAAAAACCAGAGTCAAACTCTCAACACAACTCTGTGAATGAACATGCACTGACAGGCGATAGAAACAGGCTGACATGCAATTTAACTCCAACTTCGGTTCACCCTGCATTGATTTTTTTTAAGTATTTGTTTCACAGGAAAATGGCTAAATTTTAGGCAAACCATTTCAATTTTACTTAAGACATACGTAAGCAATGAAAACTCTTCCTTTAATGAGAGATTCCACCCCGATGGAATCCGTAGTTTTCAATGTAACATACTGTACTGCGCTTGCAGATACCAACGTATGACATTAATATTACTTCATTCATAAGAATTAAGGGTTAAAGAGATAGGCTACGTATCTTGTAGCAAGGACACAGTAATACAATAGCCATCTCAGCATGTGTCAGATTCTCCCATTTCAGAAAACTCACTGTGCACGTTTGAGACCCCAAATGCCAGCTACATTTTGCCCACTGTATCACAGCGCGTCACGTCAACTATCAGTCAGCTACAACGGATTAAGATATTACACTTCTATCCAGCTATGGCTAAAGTGTTGCCCATAGATAGCGTCATCGGCTAGGTGGCTAACACAACATAAAACAGTTTAGATTAATCTACAAGTTGTTCGGAAAGCTAACATCGCTTGTACGTTTAAGGACTTTCGGGCACTACAGCTTGCTTGACCGCAATCCTAAAAAAAATCCTTAATCCGAAGTCTCAACATTACAACAAATGTCAAGACGCTACCAGATATTAGCCAGCTCATGGGGTTAAGCGTTCAAAAATACTGAGTAATTGGTTCGATATAATGGAAGTCTATCGGGCTAGCTCGGTCTAGGTGAGTCTGGAATACTGGGCATGATACCACTGTCGCGGCGAGACCCGAGTCGGGCAGCGTAACTACATGACAGGTGAGGCTGAGAGAGAGAGAGAGAGAATCAAGAGTCTGTCATACCCCTGCAGTGGGCACTGCGGTTCAGTTTTAGGAGATACCCAATGTTTCACGGCCTCCCTGTTTCCTTACTCCTTTAGGTACTCCCCTCCTTTCACTCTTCGTCACTGCTAGCTACTGTTTCCTGCGGTACATTCCAACTACATCCGGTCACGTGGCCTACAAATTGAAGAGGCGCACAATACAATAGTTCGAGTTACGTTTGTAACGGTGTAATATTTTGTAGTCTCACATCTCTCCTGAGAAAATACGATCAGATGACAAATATATGGTTTTTTTTTCTCATTTGCCTCTCCCCCCTCTGAGTACTCGGTGAGTTCAATCCAGCTTCATTCCAAAAAATCTCAGGAGTCAGTGTCTTTTAAAAAACGAACCATGGAGTGTTTTAAATCACGAGGTATCCCGTTTGTGCTGCCACATTAGAGGTATGCCTAGCGTGACTTCAA
Organism: Chanos chanos; assembly: GCF_902362185.1. Taxonomy (NCBI): domain Eukaryota; kingdom Metazoa; phylum Chordata; class Actinopteri; order Gonorynchiformes; family Chanidae; genus Chanos; species Chanos chanos. The sequence goes on along the minus strand of NC_044502.1, from coordinate 3,321,150 downwards.
GCGATCGATAAACTGAACGTGTAATGATTTCCGAATTTAACGACGGCAGATTTGATGTTAAAGTTCTCAAGTTGTACCGCCAGAGGGAGACATTACCTTAGTTCAGTATCTTCCAACTACATCATCCTCCATACTATAGCGCTTAAATGACTGTTTTGTCTTTTTTTTTCAAATTCAATTCAGTTTCTATCAATTTTGGCATGTAACTATACACATTTTTATAGTTTTAAATATATATATCTATATATGTACTGTATTAGATATTGCATTACATATTATATGTTGAATATTTTACATTTTTTACATTTTAATACTTTAAAAATAACTATATGCATATAATTACATATATGGAGAGAGAGAGAGAGAGAGAGAGAGAGAAAGAGATGATCTCACACATGATTTCCATCTACTGCTGTACTTTTAAGACATTGCTCATATGCCTTCAACTGATAGTCTAACTGGTTAAACATTAAAAGAGTTAAAAGCACAAGTCTTTTTAACTCTGACTTTGAAATCTGATTTGTTCTTTTCTTTGGCTTCGGCGAGAAGGAAAATTGTCTTAAGAGCTATTGAGTGGAACGCTGCTGCTTGTGCAGAGCGTGATGTGCGCGCGGCGTCAGCCAGCAGAGCAAATCTCTTTATTTACGACGGCAGACACCTGTCAGAGCGTGCTTCATCAACAAAGTCATAAAACTGGTCCCATCTCTCACTCCCAAACCTTTTCAGGAGGTGTTTACGACGTTTCGGAGGAACAAAATGCACCAGTACATTCCTCATCACGATCAAATGTGCAAATATTGAACGTAATTCTCACAAGTGTGTCATCTCTGAAAATGGATGGCTTTTTCTGCACCGTCACTAGGACAAACTGCAGATATTGAAAGAGAAATATTTTGTCGCTTTTTTGACAATTTAATATATCACGGTGCATTTTTTTTCAGCCAATTCCGAAGGATCTTTTGAAAGAGGATAGCTTGGTTTTGGAATTGATGAAAAGATTGATGAAGGACTGGCCTCTGAGCAGAAATATGCTCAAGTTTGTTTCCTTCGGCTTCATCTGAAAGGCTCTGGGCTGTGTCCTTGGGACACACAGACTGAGGTATAGACTGTTCCTGAACATAATTTAATGAATGCAATACATAAACTGCTGTTAAATCTTAAAGGACAATAAATAAAGTCTCACGACATTCATTTTCAAATAGTTTATTTTAAGTTGTAACATACAAACGCGTCTCACACAGATTCTAACTCAAAATGATTACTAGATGTGCCTTTTGATATACTGTTAGTGCCTACATGATTACTTAATAAAACCACCATAAATAAGACCACACATGCCTCTCAGTTCATGTTATTTCATAGATTTTGTTCTGTTTCACTGTTAAATTTATTAACAAGGCATATATTACTTTTGCTTTGCTATTTATACTACACACAATGATACATTAAAATACGTAATGAAATCTCCTCTATTATTAATAAATGGCCTTTGCATGCAAAGCGCCTCACAAAAGCATCATTCAAAGACATTAGATAGTCTAACTCAGTCAAAAAAAAAAAAAAAAAGCAACAACAAAACATTAGTCATAAGTGCTTCTATTTAGATTAAACACACTTTAAACTGCCGTCATATCGGTATATCGTTCGTCATCCGTTTCGGTTTGTCACGTGGTGCTGGCCGTCCGCGTTCCAGATGGTTCGAGAAGGTTCCACGAATCTCCGGGCGACCTCAGATGTCTTTGCCGCAGTCGGGGCACAGGATGTCGTCGCGCTCCGTCAAGAAACCGCGTCCCACCAGCGACACGGAGCACTTCTTGCAGTTGAAGCAGTCGTTGTGCCACTGGCGTTCCTCAAACGAGATGTACTTGCTGCCCCCCAGCCCTGCAAGCATGCCACACGGCAGAAAAAACAAAACAAAACCCAAAAACATAAAAAGTTGAAAATCGCTCTGGTAAGGGCATGAGACTCCTGATCAGTAATGTCACCAGAATAAAAAAAACAAAACAAAACCTATTGTTATTCATAAAGCGAACACAAAAATCACAGCAAGGGGGGAACGAAACTTGTGGTTACTCCATGTGGCACAGTGCCAAATCGTATACTAAGGCCTGACCTCTAGATTACAATGTATTAGTGCTAGTGAGAATGCTTGTGGTTACAGACAGCATAGAGACGTTGGTTGTGCTGAATTCAAAGGATTTGCCTGGAAGGTAATGACCTCTGGAAGGTAATGACCTCTGGAAGGTAATCTGCATCATTTACGCAAACCATTTAATAAACATGCTAGTCTGACCATTGGTTTATAGGTTTTTTTAAAAGGCGCGGGGTAGTGAGTGATGATGATGATGATGATGATCTGCATGAGTTTGAGCGAATGGGTGAGGCGGTCGATAAATACCACTGATGGGCGTGGTGCAGGAGGCGCATTTCTTGGCGTACAGGTTGCAGAAACAGTTCAGACAGTAAGCGAATTCATCGCGGGAGGTGAAACGCTGGCCAGACAGCTGCTGCTTACAGCCGGTACACAGGAAGCAGTCCTTATGCCAGGGCTCGTCGTGGTAAGTCACACCTCCGGTAGTGATTGGCTAAATGCAGAAAAAAAGAGGCGGGGCTTAGCGAACATAAATGACAGCTTATTATATCGCTGTCTGGTGGCGACGCGCACAATTACACTTTACCATGAAAACAGCATTTGATTCTGAAGTGACAGATTTGATCCTCAGATTCAGTCATTTTAAGTGCAGGCCGTTAAATTACAGTTCATCTCCAAAACTTTGCCCACCTTCTTGCAATGCACGCACTGCATAGCAAATTGCTTCTCATAGCAGGGCACACAATAGTTATTGTTATCCTTGGGTATGAAGCTCTTAGTGCCAATTGGCTGCTGGCATCGTTTGCATGTGAAGCAGGTCTCATGCCAGCTGTTCCCCTTATGCTCCATCTTCCTGGAGCCTAAGACAGAGAGAGAAAGGGGGGGGGGGTTATGAGTATAGGATAAAGACTAAATAAAGGCTAAATGTTAAATGTCTATCTATCTATCTATCTATCTATCTATCTATCTATCTATCTATCTATCTATCTATCTATCTATCACAGTGCAAAGGGTGAAAGCCTCTACTCAATGTCCCTTTACAGTGAGCACACAATGAAGTATTTCTAATCTTCTTTCTAGTCTTCTCGTTGCGATTTCATTACGTCAGCAGTTTAAAGTCGATTGAATTTTGATTTGTGTAAATTAATCAGCCATCAGCCAGCGTTTGGATGATTCGATTTAGACAGGTGGAAAGAGTTTGAGTTTGATCATGTTCCTACTAATTTATCATGTTCTTGGTCATGTTCTTCAGTGAGGGAAAGAGCCACACAGTCCATCTCACACACAGTACAGGTATGAGAGAACGAATAGCTCTAATTATCTCATTAGCTCTGCTCCTCTCCCGTGGGACACACACAAACTTGTCTCTGTCTAAGGCAGATACAGTGCCTCCAGCCTCAGTTCTGGGGCGGTTATATAAAGTCTACTCCGCATAAGTAATGTAAGGTGAGCAGAGCATCAAAAATACAGGCCTGAAAAACAACCAACCACACAAACAAACAAACATTCCCTACATAATAAGATTACCAATGTCAACTGCGAGCTGGATATTAGCATGGGAACCATGTAAAGATCTGCTACTGAACAGGCTCTGAAATTCTCATGAATAAACAACAATAAGTGAAGACATTCCATGTAAACATGCATCCATATCACACATCATTATAATATGTTATGGTTCGTGTGCCTCTTATAAAGATGTTGCTATATTGTTATTAAAGCCTCAAAAGTCTTTTACGTTAAGGTGTCTACAACCAGAAGTTTGGCCAAGACAGTGTCTAGTTTCGCTCGCTCACCAGGCATAATGGTCTTCTTGCATTCGAAGCATTTGGACGAGTACTCATTGGAATAGCACTCGGTGCAGAGCAGCTGCTCGTCCTTGGTGGAGAACGGCTTGTCCACCAGGGGGCGACGGCACTTGAAACAATGGAAGCAATCCTCATGCCAGTGTCTGTCCTTATAGGAGAGATCCTTTTGGAGAGGAGGAGGAGGAGGAGAGAGAGAGAGAAAGAGAAGGAGAGAGAGAGAGCGAAGTCAGTGAAGGATTTGATAAGGACTGTTGGAGCAGTCTGTGAATTTAAAAGGAGTATATTATATATTATATATATATATTATATGAAAGAAACCTCATTTCTGAGGAACAAAAACACTGTGGAACTAAGGCTGAGGTTTCAAAAGTGGAGACTTTTTTTCTTTCTCCTTTCCAGGTTTCTTAAAGGATTCCTGGAATCCCCTATGACACCTCATTCTTCTAACCCCAGCTGCTAAGCCCCTGCATACATGTTTGTGAAATCAGGATGATCCCAGGTAGTCTCGATCAAAAACGTCCCGATCATCCAACCTCAGCGGAACAACATAAAGGTCTGGCAATCTAACAAATAAATGCACGTTCTCTTTTGAGCCTCCAGCGCCATGGGAACTGACAAAAACAAGTGCCACAGGCCCCTGAAACACCTGCTTAAATTTGGCTTTCCCATCCTATTGATCTGGTTTGACGGAGAGCTACACCCGATGTAAAACGGAAACCTGTGATGTTGTTCAAGTGGTGTATCACACAGCGAGAGCTGCAGGTGGCGATGATGGCCGGGACCGAAACGAAAGCTGCCAATCAGAGCGAAAGTTAGTGTCAATGGTCAGGAGTGACTTCGGTGGCTGGAGGGAGATGTGAGGTGATGAAAGATGAGTGACACCATGTGCTTAATTATCCACCAGTTTGGTTCGGCCAGTGAGACACCGACGCTCATTAAATTCCCCGGCGCCCCGGGGCTCCGTGAACCGTGATTGGACGCTGAGTGAGTGGAGAGGGATAACTGGGCCAAGGACACAGCACACAGATGTGGCCCTGCCCCCCAGGCCTGCTCATCTCTGGCTGGCCGTGGTCTCTTCACAGGGACTAATGACCATGTAATCTGACACTAATGACTAGAGCCTGAGGGATGCTGTTGATCCTAGAGAGGCCAGACTCAAATATTTGAGAAAATTCTATTCATAGTTGGCCAATTGTGCACTGTTCAACGACACGCAAGATTACACATTACTTAACAATGTAGTTACAAAGTACATACACAAGAACTGGATCCTTTTTTTTTTTTTTTTCATGGAATTAAGTTTTTTTCATTGCGTAAAATAATGTTGCTTTGATTTCTTTGCTGTTTCATAGCTGTTAGCTTTTTTTGGGTAACATTTGTGTACTACTGTTGTCGTGACTCTTTTTTTGTTTTCTAGTGTTTAATGCCCTTGAAACGGCACTGCGGGGACTATAGCTTTGTTAAGAGTACAGAGTCGAGAGCTAGTAATACTGCAAGAGCTCATCTGCCTCCTTTTGTCTCGCTCGCGGCTAACTCCCCCGCTGGTGACTTCCTGCTGAGCGCATCCCAGAATGCCCTGGTGGCCATCTCATTTGCATACCAATCAGCTCCTACGGCTGTTGACACTAGCATTCCGTTTGCAAACCCGCATGATCTTTTTGATTCGCTAGCTCAGGGTCATACAAAGGCGAGCTAATCGCGCAGCATTAATGACTAAAGCTAAAAGCTGCACAATGGAAGGCAAGCAAATGACCAGGATTATTTCAGGCTCTTGACAATGAACAATCTCTGCAAAGGCAAGTGGTGATTGAATTTTATAATACAAATACAACGTGTGTCCGTTTCCAGATACTCCAAAAGACTACAGATGGAGGCAACAGCTAGAACTGGCAACATTTGTTTTGTTTTTTTAATCGCACCCTCAAAACCTTTTGTAAAGTAGATTCTGTTAGAGACATTAAATCTTTGGTTGCTTCCACTGATATCTGAAATCAAGGTTGGCTGAATGTTTTTCAAGTGAGGCACTAATATTCTGTTGCTAATGTCCGCGGTTATTGGCCAGTGGTGCAGAACATACCCTGTTGTTGCAGCCAATGGGTTTCTTGCATTCCTCACAGGTGTTGGAGTACAAGCTCTCGTAGCATTTGACGCAGTAAGGGTTCTCCTCCCGAAGGACGTACTTCTTCCCAAACAGAGATTCCTTACAGTAGTGGCAGTCAAATCTCTCTGTCATTTTGAGTCAGAATGCAGCCTGCAAAAGAGATACGGATTCACACTCAGGAATAGCAGCTTTCACACTTCAGTCAAAACTGATTTAATCATATTTCAGTTTATGATCTGTCTATCTATCTATCTATCTATCTGTAATATATTACATAGGTAACTTCACACAGTCATTCTTCCCAAGCATCTTAATGTAATTTGGGAAGCTATTAGCGGGTAGCAACTGCTCTGACATTTGAGTACCATTGAGCCCTCAGAGAGGCGAAATGACCAAGCACATTGGCAGTAGCTTCACAAATGAAAGCTTCTGTTTGTCTCGTGAATCAGGGCCGCTACCAAGCAACACCGAAACCTTGTTTACGTCATCAGCGGCTCGCTTGCACAGTCCAATGCTGAGTTTACTCGTTGCTTTCAGCGTTTGTCCTTAAGCGCGTAGCTGCCGCTTTTCCAATCTCTTATCGTTTTTTTCGAATACTCTGCCGGACATGGGATCGGACGACGCGTTTGAAAAGAGGAGAGTGGGAAGCCGCATTGATGGTGACATCATCGCTCCCCACCCCCCCTCACCCCCTCCGCTCTGCAGCTGTCGGATGTCTCCAAGAGTTAAGCTCTGGCTATACCCCTCTACCCCTCTCTGGCGGGCTCCGCCAGATACCCTGCATCCAGGCCTGACATGGTCAGCGAACTGTAGCTCTGGGTTCATCTAAGCCAGTGTCTCTCAATCCCCCATTTCAGAAACCCTTAGATGGTTGTCATGCTTGCTCTGGTGAAACTCTCACACACCTCGTTCATGCTGTCAACCAATCAGCGAGACCTGGAATAGCACAGCCAGCAGATTAAGGGATAAGGCAAATATTTGAAACTGTCGGGGTTTTTTAGCAAGGGGGTTTGTTTGGAAAACGCCGATCTACATCAAAGGGCTGTGGAAACGCTATCATTGCCCTTCACGGAATATTTTGACTGGCGAATGCTTACTGAGTGACGGGAGGGGGTGCGGTATTCGTGATCTCCAATACTGATCTTATACGATGTCACGAAGGTCATTCTAGCACGTCTTGAAAGAAGTGAAAACGCTGGGCTGTACTGAACTGAATTGTCAGCTATGACAGGTTGTCAGGGGTTTTTTTTCTAGAACCCCTTCTGCCACGTTCCTGCTAGTGTTGACTGTGCGTGGCCTGGCCGACCCGCATAAAAGATCAACATTCTCGCTGTATATAAAAACGATAACGCATTCTGAGACGTAAAGACAGTAGCTGCTGGCTGACCGTTTGTTGAGAGGCAGACTGGAGCTCCCAGCCTCTGGTCTGGATGGAAGGAGACAGTGACAGTTTGAAGAGTGGTTTACATGTAAAATGCCTGTCCACTCTTGGAACTCTTACTGTCTCTGTTTCCATCCAAATCACATTAGACTTAATGTATCCAATCAGTGACAAACCTTGCTTGAAAGCACATGATTGCTTTTTTTTTTCAATCCAAGGGCATTTAGGGCGAAAATGACAGGGGTTTTATATCTTATTCAATTTGTACCTGATTTTATCAAGCAAATATGATTTGATTTCCTGCACTGCATTGTGTCTGGCTATTTGTTATGTCCAGTCTGAGTTCAACTCAAGTCACGATCCAGATCCGTCTTTGCATTTGAGTTTCTCCTTGTGTTTGAGAAGTTAAAGTTCACTTGGTCGGTTTACAAAGAATGAAAAGACCATCTAATTTTGATCCCTGGGGCGCTCGTCAAGCAGCACGTCTGCTCTCACGCCCACACTTTGATCCTGGCACCTTGGCACCAACAATAGTTACTGGATCTGAAGGCGGGCACAGTGGTGTCAGCTGTCTATTACGACTGTTCTGTCTGTCAGCCAACGGAGACACACACCACTCTCTGTGATGCTCACACACACACACACACACACACACAGAGCTATGACACACATGGCTAAGTTAAGAAAGTGAATCGGGCCTCCATGGAGCCTGTGACAGTTCTCCTAGCCATAACAGGGAGATGGATGGAAAAGACAGAGGGGGTTGGGGGGGGGGGGGGGGGGGGGCGGGGGGGGATTGCGTGGGAGGGGGGGGGGGGTGGGGTCTGTCTTTACTGACAGATCAACTTTAATCCACACAATGCTGGTCCAGATATCTGCTCAACACACATACCAGCACAAAACCCAAACTCTGGCTCCCACCTGCCTTGGGACCACCCCCAGTCCCACCCATCTACATAACCCAAACCCTAGGTCAGCTCAAACAACTCATCACCTTCCATCACCCCGCTCCCCAAACTCCAACACAACTGTTTAAACCGGGCGCTTACCCAACCACGGTTACCCAAAAACAAAACCAATACACTCAGTCCACGCCCCAATCTTCCACCCCCATTTAGGGTTCCAAACGCAGACCTATCAGACCTGCAACGCAATACAAACCTAAGCCTGTGACGTCCCGCCACGAAACCCATACCTCAACTTACCACGCCCACTCTCAACATCCCAGCTTCACCTTACCACACCCAACCGAAACCCTTAACCGCAGAACTACAGGAACAGAACTCAATCCAGTTTACCAAGACAGAGGAGACGAATACTAACCCAGTCTAACGCAACCACCTGACTATCTTTCCCTGTCTCCCTAGCCTGTGTAGACCTCTCTTATCTACTGCTAATCAAACCTAATCAATGAGCCTTTGCCCCTGTCTCTCTTAAACTGATGACAAACACCAGTTCCCTTGTTCTTTTAAATTTATTAAAAGCATGAGGCAATCCTCTGGAAAATTCCCCTCCGGCACAAAGAGGGGAGTTCGGTGACAAACGGGGCCTGTTTCCAGTTTCGGAGGGATTTGCAGAAGCCAAAATTGGCCGTGCATAGTGATGGAGGTCATGCATTCCTTTTCCGAAACCTTTAGTGCTGAAACTGAATTATTCATTTTGGATCAGGCCTTGGGAGAAAATATGAGCTCTCCGGAATGGCAGCGTGCTGCATTCCAGTGGCGTTTTGCACGAATAATTCACCAGAAAAACTGATGTATAACAATAAAAATGACTAAGTTACCTTTGTATTTTCTACCGTAGTCTGTTTCTAACATACAGAATTTTTAAACAAGCTCACAGAATAAACGGAAAGACAAAAAAAAAAACGATTGAGAATTGCAACTTAAAATCAATTTCAACTTAAAAAGAGTAGCACTTTAAAAACTCACATTACCACATTTGAAAGCTTTAGCACTGATTCATTACGATATTCAAAAGTTATAATACATTGCAAAGCTGTTTGTTTTGGATCCGCTGATGGAATGGACAGCACAGCTATGTGAGAGGAAACAGAGAGAGAGAGAGAGAGAGAGAGAGAGGGATGAAGTAGGAAGGGATGAAGACAGAGGAGAGAGTAGAGAGGGGAAAAAAACAATAGTAAGAGTGAGAACAGATAGAAGAGCATTTTTGCAGAAGAAAAGCGAGTAGAAAAACAGAGACAAAGAGAGAAATCAAAGGCAAATTCACAAACAGAGAAATCTGATTTAAAACAAAGACACTGCTCAGATCAAGAGTCAGCACCTACCTGCCCGTGATGCACAGAGCTCGAGCGTGTGTGTGTGTGTGCGTGTGTGCACGTGTGTGTGAGGGTATGAGTGTGGAATCTGCCCAGACTGCAGGGAGAGTCAGAGAAGGAGACTCACTCCTCTTCCCTTTATTGGATTACTCCCCCCCATGGACGGGGCAGTGGGGCGACTGGGGTGGGACAGGACAGATACTTAATCAGTGGCTATAAATACAGACGCAGCTGAACCTCCCAGCAGCCAAAAAACCTCTGTCTCCATCAGACACATCCCCTTTTTTAGGCTTCATACAGGGAGAATAATGCACAGACAACCCAACGCTCACCACAAAGCAAAAGCAAATATATATATATATATGTGTGTGTGTGTGTGTGTGAAAGATCTCTATGTTATTGAAATGTGTTTGCCTAAGTTCAAGCTCTGTTATTTGCAAAGTTCTGAATCTAGAAAAATCTGGAAAATCTAAGTGCAAGGATGTGATCGCTTGGTAGAGACTTGAATAGAGGGTGTGCGCAGGAAGAGAAAGAGAATGAAAGACGGAGAGAGTGAACGAAAGAAAGAGAGAGACAGAGAGAGAGTGAGTGTTCAAAGTATGGCACAGAGGCACTGAGGGGACACTCTATCTGCGTTCTCTGGAAAAAGGATTTGAGGAAAGCACAGATAGTCCGTTATCTCCCCCTTACGCCACAGTCCACGTCATTCGCCAAGAGGTGTGAAGATCACTTTCGGCACAATGGTTCTCTCTCTCCTTTTCTCTGTGCGTCTGCACTTCACAAAAGGACAAGAGAAGGGAGCAGAGTAGATCCTTTCTATGCTCTAAGCAAGAGCCTAGTGTCCATCTGCTTCCAGGAGCTTTGTCGCTCAGAGAGCCGGGGTTTCGAGCCGTCGCCGTGATAAAGCACCTGATTGGTCAGGCTTTCACAAGCACGCTGTCCCTCCAGCTGATTCAACTCGTTACGTAACAAGACGGGGCCTGGACCCCCACCCGCAGGCAGGGCTGACACCATGCACAATAATATCAACGCTACCGAACACACCCCGCTCGCTGTCAGATGACACGGCATCCTGTGGCGTGTATCTGCGTTAAGGATGTGTTTATCGAAGTGTTGAGTTGTCAAAGAAGCTCGGTATGACTTGCGACACGTAAGGATCCCCTTTGGCCACCGCTGCATATGTCTATGCCTACAACTGCTACACCACCACTGCATATGTCTATGCCTACAACCGCTACACCACCACTGCATAAGTCTATGCCTACAACCGCTACACCACCACTGCATAAGTCTATGCCTACAACCGCTACACCACCACTGCATAAGTCTATGCCTACAACCGCTACACCACCACTGCATATGTCTATGCCTACAACCGCTCCACCACCACTGCGTGTGTCTATGCCTACAACCGCTACACCACCACTGCATAAGTCTATGCCTACAACCGCTACACCACCACTGCATACGTCTATGCCTACAACCGCTAC
>NC_044502.1:3262500-3307500 GCF_902362185.1 Chanos chanos | reverse complement strand
GAGAGAGAGGGAGACCGAGAGATAGAGAGATAGAGAGATAGAGAGAGATAGAGAGAGGGGGGGAGAGATAGAGAGAGAGAGAGAGAGAGAGAGAGAGAGAGAGAGAGAGAGAGACAGAGAGAGAGAGAGAGAGAGAGAGAGGAGGGGAGAGAGAGATAGAGAGAGACAGAGAGAGAGACAGAGAGCTAGAGAGAGAGGGGGAGAGAGAGATAGAGATAGAGAGAGAGAGAGAGAGAGAGAGAGAGATAGGGATAGAGAGAGAGAGCGAGATAGAGAGAGAGAGATAGAGAGAGAGAGAGAGAGAGAGAGAGAGGGATATAGAGAGAGAGATAGAGAGAGAGAGGGTTAGAGAGAGAGAGAGATAGAGAGATAGAGAGAGAGAGAGAGAGAGAGAGAGAGAGAGAGAGAGATAGAGAGAGAGGGATAGAGCGAGAGATATAGAGAGAGAGGGATAGAGAGAGAGAGAGATAGAGAGGGATAGATAGAGAGAGAGAGAGATAGAGGGATAGATAGAGAGAGAGAGAGATAGAGAGAGAGAGAGATAGAGAGAGAGAGAGGGATAGATAGAGATAGAGGGATAGATAGAGATAGAGGGATAGATAGATAGAGATAGAGAGAGAGAGAGATAGAGAGAGGGATAGAGGGATAGTGATAGAGGGACAGAGGGATAGAGAGAGAGGGATAGAGATACAGAGAGAGAGATAGAGGGATAGAGATAGAGGGATAGAGGGATAGAGATAGAGGGATAGAGAGATAGAGAGAGGGATAGAGGGATAGAGATAGAGGGACAGAGGGATAGAGAGAGAGGGATAGAGATACAGAGAGAGGGATAGAGGGATAGAGATAGAGGGATAGAGATAGAGAGAGAGAGATAGAGGGATAGAGATGGAGAGATAGAGAGAGAGGCAACATCGGCAGAGCCTTTAAGTGCTGTATAAAATAGCATGGTGCTGTTTACACAACTGGGGGGGGGGGGGGGGTACTGGGATTTGACTCCTCTTAGCACCACACTGGCTCTGGGGGGGTTATTCCACAGAGCGTCGTTCGTCCGTTAGATGGATAACTTGAGCCGAAGGTCAAGGCCGTCCGACCGGTAACATTCCAGAGCTGCTTTCCTACTGGACGGTTTTGACTCGGACGGGCTCAAGTTATCCTGGGCTAATGGACAAACCTTGTCTCGTGGAATACCAGCCGAGTCTTGACCGTCGGTCTGCCTCACCAGTTCCCCTACCTGTCTCCACTCTAAACAAAAACCATTCATAACTTCACTTAACCAGACTGCGTGGACACCCTCTGCCACACCCCACACAATACAATACACAATTCCATTTGATCCTCCTCCTCTCAACCCGCGACGAGAAAGACAGGATGACGTCCTCACAGCGTAACGCTGTGTCTTTTATCCTTCTATGTCAACGGAGTGGCGTGGATGTAAAGTTGGACAAAGGCATCAAAACTTGAGAACGCATTACATCATAACGGGACACGGAGCCGTGAAAATTTCATTTGACAGTCGTAACTGAGAGCTGATGGCATATAATGGAGGCCTGAGGTAGATGAACAGTTGGCTTCTCTCTCATGTGTCTTTCCCAGAAGCACTGTGATGGTCTTGTGTGTGTGTGTGTGTGTGTGTGTGGAGAGGGGTGGGGGGCCTGGACCCCACAGGTCTATAATCAATTAACACTCCCCGTCTGCTGGGATAAATTACACGTAATTAGAGATGAAACATAGGTCCTTTATTTAGCCTGGAAGTTCCTGGGCCACAAAAGGGGTAGGAACTTAACTATTTCAGACTCTGCAATTTCATAATGCATTTGTAGCTTTTCCGTAATGGTAATACATAGAAATGTATCCACGATTACACAATGAGGTTAAATCCATTGAGTTTAAGTGCTTCAATGCTGCTCACTGAGAAAACAGAAATCCAGTGACAATGCTTACATTTTAACGTGATTAGAACGATAAAGTTCACCACAAGACGCTAATCTGTAGAATACCATAATAATCTAATATGATATTCGTGCTGGTAAACTTTGGAAAAAAAAAAAAAAGCTGGAAAGGAAAGACTGTCTAAAACTGTATTTTCAAAAAAGCAAGTGGTTTCATATTAGGAAACTGAACTCAGGCCAGAATTACTTCAAATGTCACAAGCCATGTTCAGATAGTGATGACAATACAAGGCTATACGTTTTTTTTTTTCTCTTTTAATAGGTTGCAAGAAACTGTTTAATGTGATTTTGCTTTGAAATGTGGTGCTGGATCTGAACCGGCCTTCAAAGCAGCTTAGCTGCAGGATACCAAATATAGTCCTGTGTGTCAGTCCACAGAGGAATATTCAGAACCGCTGAAGAAAGGCAGACAGAGGAACCTTAGGAATGTGCTTGTTATCCTTGGAAAACAAGAACTTTTTTTACGTTTAAAGTGTGTGCTGTGACGTGCAGCGAGCTTGTCGTTTTGTTTAGGGTGGGGGGGGGAGAGAACTACTTTTACTGAAATTGCATTACAGAAGCCTGATTGGGGCATTGTGTTGTTCGCGCGAGAGAAAGGCGGTTTGTGGACCAGTGACGCATGGCCGCGCTGGGCCCTGGTAAAACCGTCCTCGCCCATTAGACCTGGAACGCCGTACGAGCGGTTATGCGGGGGCCTTCGTGTCGGCGCGGCGACGGTCAGTCACCGAGCGCTTGGCTCAAAGCCGCCGCCCTGACACATCCCGGGCCGTGCGGATAAAGGCTCTGATAGATATTGTCGCCGACCAGATGACGTTCGTGGCTACGGTTTGATAGGGTTGTTACAGAAGAAGCAAACGCGTCAGTCGTGCTACACTCTAACGTTTATCCTTCTCGATTAAGCAAAGTTGGTTTATAAAGCATATGCCTCTTTTTTTTTTTTTTAGAAAGTAAAGCAATCTAGAGAGGGTCTAGCTGGATGTCCTTGTTTTAAAGTGCAGGTCAAATTAAGTTACTTATTTCAAGGTAATACGGTGAATGTGTATGGAACACAGAGGACAGGAATGTGTACAGCATACGTGCAGTCATTTAGGGTCATAAGGCAATTACACTGTAAATGAAATCATGGTAATAACATGTGTATGAGCGTGTGGAAATTGGCAGTAGTAAGTCAGTGAATTAAGAGCCATCCATCACTCAGAGGGCAGCCCACGAAAGACCGTCTCATCACTTCCTACTATTGAACTTCAGTGGTCACTACGACATGGCAGACAACCACTGTCTCCTCCTCTCCTCTCATCTTCACCCCAACACAGCGGGACTGGAAAAGAGCGAGGGAGTTCATGTCAAACAAACAAACAAACAAACAAACAAACACGTGTTTGTTTTCTATACGAAAACGTACAACACAGATGATGGAGTAGAAAAATGGTTTGGACTGGTTTGGATAGGGAGTTTGCAAACGACATCGACATCAGCGATATCAAAGGCCTTGACGACGACCCCAAAGAGGTTAAATACCTGGGACTCCCCACCAGTCAGTCAGACCTGAAGAAGCCTCTTGGATGAAAGGTCTTCACGCATCTACAAACCTCGATGCAACCCTCCTCGGACAACCACGACCTGGATGACTGAGAATCTTCACGGACGGATTCTCTGTTCACCTTAATACACGACAAACATGTAGTTTGGGGTGGAGCAGCTATACGTGACAGCCATCTGAGCAGAAATCAAAGTTTTTCATTTTAATTCTGTGTTCACAGACACTGAGCAATAAACACGTATGATCTGTGCGCAAGCGCTTCAGAGATTGGCTCTAACCTGATTGGCGGAGACCAGTATGACATCACTCTGTCAATAGTTGTTCTTTCAAATCAGTAACTCTAGAAATGTGTTTGTGTCTAATTGCATTCGTAAGACGTGCGTTACGGTGGCAGCGCTGTCAATGCTTTGTCGGAACTTTGGCCCAAATGTTTCGCTTGTGCAGCGTATTTACAGCATAGAGCGATAAGTTCCCTCCTGATACGACAGCGTGAAGGGGACGGAAAGTCAGACAGGAACTTGTACGTCGTAACGGGGCGTAGAGCCACCGAGACTCTCTCTCACGGACGTATACACTCGCTTTGTAGTCACGGTAACAGCACAGTCCTTTTTTATTTTGGAGATAGAGGAGAGCTTGTCACAGTCAAGTGGCATACCACACCCCCCCCACCCCCTCCCCACACCCCCACACCCTGACCCCCGTTTGTGCTCAGATTAGAAACCCATACGGTTCAGCCTGTTGACAGAATACAACAAGGGTCCTGGTCTCCTTAGTATTATCCCTAAACACACACACACACACATATATTATATAACTATCTGAAACTCTACGAGCCCCCCTGTGTACTGTAACTGGAGTGAGTAGGAATATACTGGTAACCAGAATGTGTGTGTGCGTTTTGTTCCTTTTACATACTTAAAACATATAAAGCAGCTTAATACAAAGGTTCAAACTATCAGACTTTGACAAACAAAAAAAAACAAAAAAAAAACAAAAAAAAAAACTTAACCTCAAACTAACCTCTTCACATAGAACAAAAAACTGACTCCACAAAACTGGCCCAGGCTTGGCTGGAAGACTCTTCTTCCAGGAATTTCACAATGATACCGACTGCCTGACATTTTGCGAGGGTACGGTTAGATAATCACTGGAGACAGATCATTATTGATGATTGTTAGATGCATACGGCTGGATCATCTCTGGAGGAATTTTTCACCGTGCAGAACTACTCGTCAGCGTTTGAAATGAAATAATGAATTTGAACAGACGTTGCCTCATTTGACGCCATAACCCTGGTCAGAGGAGCGTGTTTCAATGCCGTCCGTGTTGTAATTTAGTTCCACCGCTGGGTTCGTGTCCTGATGCGGAAAACAGAGTAAGGTTTGGTGTTTGGCCAATGAGCAGAAAGCACCATGTAATACGATTTATTTATCGAGACTCGAAATAAATATGGGAATATCATGGAAAGGGAGACAACGATGAGGAAAAAATAAAAAATGAAAAAGAAAAGAAAAAAAAAACCAAACAAATATATTAGTGTCATCCCATCGACCATCGGCCGCTCATTAAAGAGAGCTTGATTAATTGGGTTAATGTCTGGTCAGGGGACATGTTTATTCAATTATCTGCATTGAACATGGTTCGACTGAGTGTTTACGCTGTGATCAACGTAACAGAAACACCGCTCAGATACTTCTCTGCTTCAGTTATATCTGCCTCCAGGGTTGTTTAAACACAGACGGAGATCAATTGTAAAGTGTAAGGGGTTGATGTAATTGACTTTGCTTAGGGAGGTCACATAACTGGTAGACACTGTTTAAAAGTAGCCCCCGCCTAGTTCCTTGAGACCTATTCAACTACTAATGCCTAGCACTGGTATGACAAGGTCAAGAGGTCAAAAGGTTCTGTCGATCAGGTAAGCTGAATTAGGCGTGAGAGTACTGGGCTACATTAATAGCGTGTTACACGGTGAACCAATAGAACCGGAATTTAGAACAACTATTCTAGAATGTTGAGTCTTTTTCTGCGTGACATATCATGGCTCAGAGTGCAGGATCAAATGTTACATTTGTAGCTTTGAACTAACTGATTGTGATGTAAAAAGCAGAAGTCCAGTGTCCTGCAGTTCTAGCTAAGCTTGTTAGCTTTTTTGGTTCACTTATAAGAGACAATAATATAAGTATTGTCAATACAATTATAAGTAAGGTAAGGTAAGGCAAGGACAACATGACAGTTCATATATGATAGACATAAATATACATAAGCACATATGTTTTTCCACTGTTTTTCTTGTTTTTGTATTCATCATGTTGTTGTTGTTGTGTGTGTGTGTGTGTGTGTGTGTGTGTGTGTTCTTACACAATCCTACTAAGACTTCCATAGCATCCAAATCCATAATATAAGTCTCTTTTTTTAATCTAAAGTTGATGATCCTAAGATGAAGTGAGGGCGTGACAGGGCCTCGTTCACCATCCATGATGTTTCCACTTAAGGTAGTCATGACAACAGCAGGGAAAGAGTTAACCTCCTCTCCCCAGCACCAACACAGCCAGTGGAATTTGAAAGACATTTACCCAGTGAGGACTGGAAAATGAATTAGCGGTTAAATCCGAGAATCCTCCTTACCTCTCCGAGTAAAGAGACAGAAACGTCAAGACTAGAGTCTCAGAAAGGAGTTAAATTTTTCTCCTCCTGTTTACAATTACGAAACATTCAGTTCCACGAAACACTGATCATCTGGTGACAGAGGAGGGGGAAAAAAAAAAAATCGAGTTTGGAGTGAAATCAGATTGTCTCTTTTAAAAGTGCTCATTCAATGAGGTCCAGAGTTTGATATGGTAACCCCCTAATTGCTTGGTGAAAATAAAGAAATTCGATAAATTTAAGGGAATAGGAAAAAAATGAGGCTTAAAGAATCTATATTCGGTTAGAAGTAGGGGACATTGGATGCCAGCTTTCGAAGAACAGACAGCTTTTCCAAGTGTCCTTAAGGTGATGTCAGGATGTGTTTTCTCATCGTGCCTTGAGCTTGTTTACCCACAATCCTTCAGCCGACGCGGGTCCTAAAGCACCAGTCATGGGGGATACATAAACCTGTCGTGGATTCTACTTAACTGTAATTTCTGAAGTCAGAGTTAATAACCGCTGCTGGTGTCTGTGATAATTCTCTGCTGACATACAGACGATGCCCCAGTAACGATAAAAGAGTGTAACCTCTCTGAGAGGAATGGTAGAGGGGAAAAAAGTTACGTTCACGCCGTCACCAAGTTATGGGATAAGAATTAGGGCGGTGTTAATACCCTTGCCATTTTATGGCCCTCCAAGCAGTGCTCTGTGACCTCGATTCTCCAGAGACTGGTTCACTGGCGGTGGTGGTTATGGATGGTCCTGCTCCTGAAGAGGGGCTGTGACGTTGTATTGGGTGTAGCATGACCTCCATTGTGTCTACACCCCTAAATCCACACAGAAGGAGGGGAAACCCAAAACGCCGTCTGGAATTTCGTTTGCCGTTTGACTGCACCCCGGAGACGAGTCTTAGAGCGTCTCTTGGAGATGTTTGTTTCTGTTGTTCAATATACCAAATGAACTAATGTGTTAATGAGTAAACATCTAAATGTCTGAATGTGTGAAAGAGAAATGTCTTTTTGGGGACTTACTGAAAGAACAACATCGCCATGGATGTTTCACACTGTGATATTCTCAAAAGAAAGAATGTTCCGATGTTTTATGGCTCAATGAAAACAGATTAAGACTCGCATGCTCAGAGTAAGCAAATTTGTTCAGAATATCAGGGATTGTTAGACAGGCCAAACTAGTCGATTACACCAGAAAGAGAGAGAAGAAGTAGAAATACTTTGTTTGTCACACACACTGAAATGCAGCCTCTGCATTTAACCCATCCTAACACCAGTTAGCACACACACACACACACACTAGAACAATGAGCAACACACACTATAAGCTAGGAGCAGTGGGCAGTTTGCTGGTGCCTTGGTCAGGGTCATTAACAGGAATACTAACCCTCCCCGAGGAAACCCACGCAAACACGGGGAGAACATACAAACTCCACACAGAAAGGACCTGGGACAGCCAGGATTTAAACCCAGGGCCCTTTTGCTGTGAAGCAGAAGTGCTAACCACTGAGCCATGGGCCACCGTGAAGCACAAGAAACACATGCACCTCACATCACTTATAAACACATGGAGAGTGATTTATTTTACAATAAAAACAGCAACAACATCTAAAAAAAACACATTCGTAAGCACTGACGACATAATTGTACTCAGTGGTGATTAGATTGCCAGTTACGAGCTGTGAGAACTTCAGAGACTTCTCCAAAGATATGCTTTAATGAATTTAATTTGGTTTTGAACGCGTTCAAAGAGAGGTTCTGCTGAAAGTGCGATCCAAACACATGTTCCGCAGACAGCTTTCACAGACTGACTCCTGTGAAAAACCTGTGAAGGCCTCATCTTCAGAAGTTTAAAATTCAGAAATCAGTGCTTGCGTCCTTAGGCCGGCCAAAGGCCAAACTTCTAAACAGCACAGATTAGACATTGACAAAGACAACTCACATGGACCAAAAATTCTCAAATTCAATATAGTGAGACAGAAATATTAAATTATATGACCACTCAAGTTTTTGTAACCTGCCCTTTCCAACTTATTGGCTGCCATTAAAACCACAGGTTTGTACACCCTGAGTTGTGTTACAGGTTCTGCCCTGTCCGCTGATGAAAAGCCAATGCGGATAATTCAGTTGCCGGGCCATCATTGGGTTTCAACAGTGTTATTATTCACGCGGAGAGAAAAAAAAAACAACAATTAAAAACTAAAAAAAAAAAAAAAAGGTTACGTTATGTGTAAGAGAAACTGCCCTTACATGCCGGACATGGAGTCATGGGACGGAGAGGTTTGGGGGTAATGTAATTGTGGTCAGGGCAGGGGGGAAGCGAAATCTTCTAGCCACTCACAAAGTGGCCTTTGACAGATCACGGACCTCGGGAGTTAGCGGCCTCCTTCTGAGGAGGAGACGGTAACAATGGTAACGGGGATCATGGGATTCAGGACTGGGTCACAGAGGGATCAGGGGAAAGCAGTTTTGCCACTGAACGTCCAGTTTGACAGAGATTTAAAGATTCTCTGTCTCTCTCTTCCTTTTAAACACACACACACACACACACACACACACACACCCTAGAGGGGGCGTCCCTGACTCAATAAGCTAACCTTGACCCCTTCCCTAAGTACACAAAGTAAAAAAATAGTTGCCACATTTTATTTTTACCATCGCACTAAGTACTTGTCAGATGTAGGAGTGATATAGTTGTTGACATACTGTAATTATCCATATCTAAGCGATAAAAAGCTTAGATAGACATTTTACAGAGGGCACTAGGGCTGTGTAGCTCATGAAACTATTGATATTAAAAGAGTTAATGAAAGAAAGTGACTGTGGATGGTGTGTATTTCGATTCAGTTAACTCGTGTACTCTCACTCAGATATCTCGGAGGAAGGGCGCTCTCTGGCGGCCAGTTATTAAAAAAAGCCCACGAAAAGGATGACGTAGGTTGACGAAACTTGGTTTGCTGTCAACGTCAAACTGCCGCGACAGCGCACCACTGAGGAGCAGCATGCGGCGTGTTTTTCTTGACTAAACTTTAAGGCTTCAAGATGTCTGTATATCACGACGAAGTTGAAATTGAAGACTTTGAATATGATGAGGAAACTGAAACATACTATTACCCTTGTCCATGTGGGGACAGGTTTGCCATTACAAGGGTAAGTTGATTTGTTTACGTATTAAATACCATGCTGTCATATATCTTGGGTTCCACATGGGTGTTTGTGTGACCAAAAGACAGTTTGCAAAGAAGGACTAGAATTACAAGGGTATCTCCCATTCAGCATTAGATAAATACTTCGCTATTTTTTTTATAAAACCAGTCTTGTTACGTAAGGGTATGCCGGGTATGCCGGGAATGCCGGAAAAACAGAGACGCCTATTGCAGCGATTAACGTCATCACAGTGACTGTGTCCGAAATGGCATACTGCATACTACTCGCATACTGATCTTGACGGAAAAGTAATAAGTAGTATGTAGTACTTGTAAAGTGAAAATTAAAAAATATCTCAAAGCGTAGTAACTGCTGTGGTGACTGTATTTAAAGTTTTATGCAGGTTGGGTCAGAAATGATGTTTGTACGCGGAGTGGAGTGTAGTCTTAATGTTTACACGCAAAGTTGGAAATTTCAAGGTGTGATGGGAAACGTGATACGTTGGCTGACATTTTCGCAAGAATATGTTGGATTATATAATGCTGACGGCAAAATAACACATGAAAACGTCAAAGTTCACCGATGATCTAGACTAAACGATCTAACACTATATAATATGATCTTTTGTAGAAAGGCAAGCACCGCTAGTCTATCGCAGCCGCATTTAGAGTCTGTTGTTTAGAACGGTCCAGTTCACGTGACAGCGCTCACATATTTTCAACGATCCAGGATCTGTCAGTGTGATACAGACCACAGGTATATGCTTCTCTGTTCTGATTGATCTTTGCCCATTCTTCACCTCTGTGAAACTTTGCCGTTAGGTTCAGGCTCCGCTGATTCCGTTTCTTAAGCTTGGCACTTTGGACTACATTCTGGTTTAAACCAGAAATCGAGTCAGCACTTTGTTCGCCTCTGTAACATTACTTTTGTTGTCAGACTGGATTTTACACACGAGCTTTGTCAGAACATTAGCCCTTGGGTCTGGGCAAATGCGTGCCGGTGCTCAGCGGGCACCAAGGCAGCACCGGCACCAGCACCGCACTAGTGGAAAGAACTATCAGTATGTCGGCAGCTTACAGGTTTATCACTCCTACAGATAAAGAGTGCGTCTTTTTTTTTTTTTTAGCGCGCTCTTTTCTCCTGTCCTATCAGCTGCCAGGTTCAGAGGAACCCACTGTGCTGGTGACTGGCCATAATTGAGACATGAGCCTTTCCCATGTCAGACCATGAGTATTGTCTGTCATACCATGACTGTCCAGTCATTCTCCGGTCAGATAGCCCTGTCTGTGTCTGTGAGGGGAGCTCAGGGTCTGCTCCTCTATGATTTAGTATCGATAACACACAAACACGAGAGACAAATGGGATTTCATCCACAGTGTCGGCAAAGGTGCTCGTGAATGTGAAAGCTGAAATGAGAGGATGTTTGGTCTGAAGGGTTCGATGTGTAAGCTCCTCAGACAGGCCTGTGTTACTGAGAGTTCTCTCCATGAACTAGTCTGCATGAGAAACTTTTTTTAACCACCAGATGGCGCTGTCGTCAACTTGTCAACGCTGTCTTTCCCGCAGGAAAATTGGTGTTATGAGTGAAGCAGATTATTTTTACACACACACATATATAGATAGATAGATAGATAGATTTTGTCCCCTTGCCTGTAGTGGGTGATCTGACTTCTGTAACCTGTCCATTTAGTGTGGATTTGAAGGCTTTGATATGATTTTCAGTGGTGTTTTCATTCTCAGTGTTAGAGTGTGTTCATGAGAAGTTTCTGAATGAGACTTCGGTTCTTTCCTGTTCGGCGCTGTCGACTGTCACAGCTGTGCTCGTTTGAAACTTGTGTCATTCTAATTGAACTGTCATTGAGGTTGACATTTTGAAATGCCATGTATAGATGTGTGTATGAGGTTTGTTTTGGGCTGACCCAGCAGGATTGGACTGACATCTTGTCTTAAAGACATGAGGCAAAAACATTGCTTTGCCTAACATCCAGTTATGGGAATGAGAGTTAAATTAACAAGATTGTACATCACTCACAAAACGCTCTGCCCCTCAAAAACCAAATCTTTTTTCCTCTCAGCGTAGCCAGCACTACTGAGGACTCAGAGACTTAGTGTATGTTTGAGAGAATTTTAACATGTCTTAATGAACAACACACAAAAAAAAGGAAAAAACCAATTGTTTGATTGGAGAACAGTGTGAAGTAAGGACACACATTGTGGTTGGAGTTGTAAGGAGACAGAATCTCAGAAAAGCGTTAAAACATTCTCCTGTAATTTTCATAGGCCAAACTAGCGCAGTCTCTCTCTGATTGGACCTCGTTTGGAGAGCACGTAAAGTGACGTGACCTTGTGTTTTACAGGAAGACCTTGAAAACGGCGAAGAGGTCGCGACCTGCCCCAGTTGCTCTCTGATCGTGAAAGTAATTTACGACAAGGTGAGTTTTTCACGAAAGCCTTTTTTTTTTTTTTTTTTTTTGCGGCGAATTTCAAAATATTTCGCGTGTTTGTCATGACGGCGACCAGAAACACGTTGAGGCTGAAACAGAGCGAATCTGTTCGTTTATAATTAGCTAAAGTACGAGATGGGAAATAATTAAATATTTTTTTTCCAGCTGAGCTCCATTTAAATTTGACGTAGGCCTATTTTTAGATGGCAAGGTTTCTCTCTCAGATCAACCCTACTGAAGCTGCTGATTTTAACATCGGTTACCTGGTTCCTTCTGTGATAGGCTGACACATAAAAGCTTTTCAGGGTGACTGGCCGTTTGTGTTTCGGTCTGTCGTTCTGTGTCATCCACCTCTCCTCTCTCTTTCACAGGAAGAGTTTATGTGTGGAGAAACGATTGAAGCCCCAGCAAAGTCTGAGACCAAACTGGAGTTGGCACAGAGATGATAATGAGATCTCTCTCTCTCTCTCTCTCTCTTTCACGTCAGCGCACACTAACCCTGCTTCTAAACGACAGTACAGACCTTATAACCTCACCACGAAACAGAACGAATCTTCACAAGACAGTCCAAGGAGGAATACAAAAAATGACAATGTATCTTTTTAATGTTCTCATGGACTTAAAGGACATTTGGTGACTGTTGCATATTGCACATAGAGTTTTAATTTGGTTGTATATGCTATTTATTTTTTCTAGTATGTAAATACCACAGAACGGAGGTGTTACCTCCTCTGCCCTTGACAAATAAATACATGGAACTGTAAATGTTTGTGTTAGATTGATGTAATGAACCAGTTTGGACAACAGAACATGTGATTACAGTGTGAAAAACCTACAGGGTGAAGGGGGGTGGGGTGGGGGGCTCTTAAGCTCACCAGGTAACCAGAGCCCATTAAGTCAAGACTGTCCTAAAAACAATGGTCGGTAACTGTTCGACTGACGTGAGAGGTGCTGCTTTAGCGGAATACCTGTCCAGGTGTATCCAGGAGCAGGACGCCCAGGCCGCTGCCGGTGAGGGAGTAAATGAGACATATCTTTAATGTGAAGTCTACCTCGCCTGGACGCGCCTTCATATCGCTGCCGGTCTCACCTGAACCTGATCGCATCACTGGGCGATACGCAGAGACCTGCGCTGTGTGTCTCTGTCGGAGAGACACGGAGGAAAGTTCGTCCGACAGACGCTCTTTGATCTTTAACACTCACAGGGCCTGGAGCGTCTCTTCTCACACCAAACCTCAGACTCCGTGTCAATTCTCTCTCTCTCTCTCTCTCTCTCTCTCTCTCTCTCTCTCTCTCTCTTTCACCGAGTGCAGAGTCTCTATTCAAAAGGTACTGGAGTTCATGGCCCGTCTTAAATCATCACTCAGGTGGAAAACTTTAAAAAAGAAAAAAGATAAAGAAAGGTCCCTCTTGTACTTGTGCAGGTGAACGCAGACGAAGTCTGCGCAGATTACATTATAGCCGATTGTTAAATAGACATGTTGCGTGAAGAATATTGTTAGATTCATTTGTTCCCCACTTGAGTGAGGGACCAGTTACTGGGTATCTCGAAGCCCATTCCACCGTTTCATTATCTGTTATAACAAAGAAAAAATGTCGGATTTGGTCTGTCTCTGTCTTATGTGTCTTCTCTCCTACCCACGTTAAAGAGAGTTAATGAACTATAGGGACAGGCAAAGACAGAGTCCATTGTCCTCAGCTACAACTACCCTGGACAGCACAGGCAAGAATACAGACCATGTCATAACACAGCAGTGACATTTTGCTGTGGTGGTGTTATTGCTATGGTGGGAGAAATATGTATTGGCTGCATTTGAATGATTGGCCCTGTTCCAAAAGTCTTTAATGCTTCCTCTCCTTGTGACCTTGCTCCCATGGCCACTAATCACAACCGACTGTCTAAGGGAAACCGTGGCGAAGCCTGTGAAAGGAAAGGTGTTGATGTAATTTCTGTTTGGCATTGCTTTTGACACATCTGCTTCTTTCAGTTCTTCTTGGGACTGCAGTACAGAAGGACACGTTGTAAGGGCACATTCACGCGTGATTACTGGAACAAGGTCGAGTCAGTCAAATACATTTAGACCCGGGTCTGTTTCAGAACTTTTTTCTTTTTTTTTCTTTCTTTCTTTCTTTCAAAAGTGTCGATGAGCGGCGGAGGATGTCGGAACTGTCGGAACAGTTTATGTGATATCCGACCCGTTCGGAATTTCTGGGTCCGTTTTGCACACTGTTCCCGCCTTTTTGCAGAGGGGGAAAAATGCTGCCATCTTTTCCTCCCCCATTAGCAGTATAATAAGTAAATATCTACTTTCAGGAAGAATTTTTCCCTACGTTTCAATCGTATTTCACGTCCTAGACCCCTCTGTGAAGATGAAGACATTTCAAAGCACACTGCATTTTGCTTCAGCACCATAACACAAACAGGGCCTTCCCATAACGGCCCAGTGGATTATTAATACTCATAAACAATTATTCCGTGTGGCAGGCATAATTCAGAAAAATGAGTGCAGACAAAAACGGCTAATGGGCTCCTAAATCAGCGGGGTTTGGCATTGATAGACCATCAAACCCCCGCACGACAGTGGAGCAGCTGTAACTGGGGGTTATTACATTTCTGCAGATATCACGGTTTTTACGCCGCAAAATAGCAGGAGATTATTTTGCGTAATGGGGCAATCGATATTGTTTTTTTCTTTCTTTTTGTTTTTATGTTCCTCTCGATAATGTCAGCTTGACGGAGTAAAATGAAGACACGCGACAAGTATTAAAGGATAACCGAGGAGAATTTGACTGGGCACAGCAGGTCTCTCTCTTCTTCTCAATTAGTCAGACATTCAGTTGAAGTTCAGTCAGAGGAACCCTACACAATGCCAAATCAGTCAGACATTCAGTTTAAGTTCGTTTAAAGAAACCTCTCACAGTGCCAAAGAGCTTGCTTTTTTGTTTGTTTGTTTGGTTTTACTTCAAACTGGGCTTTCGAGGAAGGACAAAAGTCACACACTTCAAAACAGTTGCTGATCTTCTATCTTCCCGAGTGTAAAAATAAAAAAAAAAAGAGAAGCGTGTTAATGACATTCTCAGTGCTGTTAGAGATATGTGAGAGAGAAAAGGGAAAAAAAAAAACCCAAACAATGCAATGGTTCCTTAGACACTGGTGTTTACCACTTTACTTCCCACTGTCCTCCCCGGTCTCTCTGTAATTCCTCTGACTCAGAACGAGGCCTCGATCATCGTTTACCGAGAGGAGTGGCACGCTAGCGATGGGATGTCGGAAATACACTATGGAACGAGAATTCCATTGGAATGGGTTTTAGAGACCCATGTATAGAAAAACACACATATAGAGAGCTTTTTTTTTTTTTTTTTGCTGAAGTAAGCACCCCCCCAACCCACCCCACCTGCTCTGACACCCGCGCCTGAATCTGATTTTCTAAGACTCCTGGGGGATGTGGTTCAACTGAATCAGCACACGTGTTGTGGTCACTGTCGTGGAGCATTCACATAATCTGATTAACAAAAACCTCATCTAATTATCAAAACTCTTCACATGTATAGTGAGCTGTATTGGTGCAGGGCCTCTCATGTGCAATTCGCTGGAGCACATAGACCAGAAAAGACCACAAAAAAAAACAACAACCAAGTCTCTGTATTCAACCCATAATGTTTTAAAATAGCTGCCTGCTTGCCTCAATGTTTGTCTGTTTATTTGTTTATTCAGATTTACATTGCTTTTGTATTTCTCTTCCACACTACTGGAGATTGTTATTTTTTTCCCTTGACTGCTTTGAATCATTCCTGTTGGCTGCCTGTGTGAATTTAAAAACCTGCTTTTAGTTTAAAGTGCTGGCTTCCTCAGTTTTTCACCAGTTCAGAACATTGATTAATTACTTATTATTCCTGTATATAGAAATGTGCTGGAACACTAGTAATGACAGAAGGAGTGTTCCTGTGTGTGTGCTGTGGGAGAGACATATGGTGTCAGAGGACCTGACCGTACACACACACACACACACACACACACACACTCAGTACAGGCCCTGTTAGCTCCATAGCAGAAGACTTCAGTCGAGTTATTCACATGGTCACTCTGCGAAGGCGGATTTCTCCGTTAACTAGGTGACTCGAGCCAAAAGTCAAAGACGGCGTGACAGGAATGATCTGGGGCTGTTCTGGTTCTGACGTGTGGCTCAGGTTCTCTGGCTGACTGGGAGATCCAACATCACGGAATAGCCCTCTGACTGAGGCAGGATGGATTTTCCTCTGATAGAATCTGAACAAACATCCTCTTTCCTCCTGAGCAAACGTCTCCTCCTCTGCATTGGCCTGATTATACATGCTGTTAGATTTCAGACACTAGTCTGTCCTGAGGGCATCTGTGGAGAATGTTTCGCAGAATGAGGTTTCGCTGTCTGGAGGATCATTTTAGCGTATATGCAGTTACAAGTCTATGTGGTCCAACAGGAATTTATGTAGTATTCTCTCTTCTGCGATAGTCTCGACTATTGGACCAGCTTGTTTGTCTGTCTCGTCTGATCAATGGAGAATATCTGCTCGACTTATTGTTTTCCTGCTCCTCCACTAATTATCTCTCTCAGAGAGAGAGAGAGAGAGAGAGAGAGGGAGAGAGAGAGAGAGTGAGTGAGTGAGTCAGAGCAGTCAGCTGTCCTTCGGATGATATTGAGGGTCATATCTGTTTTGTTGACTGAAGCATCTTTCACAGGAACACACAGAGCGTGCAGTACCCAGTCAATACGAATAACTACAGGAAACCATTTCCACGCACTCGCACACACACACACACACACACACACACACACACACACACCCCTTAACACTGAGGCAACCTGCAGAGGACCCCCATGGGAAAAAGCCACACACACACACACACGCACACACACATTTTTCAAAATCTAAAAAGGGTGGGAGCAAGCAGAGGCTGTCCATGCCATTTTGAAACTGTCCATTTGGGAGAGCAGAAATATCAGGGCCAGGGGGCGTCACACAAAAAGCCGGTGGAACCTCGAGTTCAGATTTGTGCTACACATCAGAGAGCTGTCCTGCGTTGTCACAAAGACAATCCAAGACTTTTAACGGCTGTTAAGTCAGTCATTAAAGAGTACCACAATGAATCTTTTTCTTTTCCAGTACAAAGGGAGAGCCAACTATACTGATCAACAAAGATGTTAAAAAAAAAAAAAATTCCAGATCTAAAGCAATATAGCTGTCTATTCTACCGATCAGTAGAACAGATTTCTACAGTTTTCACAGTCAGCACGGATGTCAACTGATTCACTTCAGGGCATTCAGCTGGTTCATTTAGCCTGGGTTAAATGGAGGACTGGGGGGAAAAAAAGATTCTAATTTTAATACCGTGGCTTACCAAAGATGTTATTTCTGAGATAAGATCTTTCTGCTTAATTGACTCATTCTCTTGTTGTGTACACCCCCATCTCTGTCTCTCTCTCTCTCTCTTTCTTGTTTCACAGCTTGTTCAGTCTCTCTCTCTCTCTCATTTCATAACTTGTTCATTCTCACTCTCCCTCTCTGTCTTTATCCAGCTGTTAAGCAGGCATTCCCAGTAACTGACACTATGTACCCATAAAAAACACACTTTTTTTTTTAATGGTATGACTTGGTATTATTGTCTATTTTATGATCCTGGTGCAAAGATATTTTGAAAGAAAAAAAAGAAAAGGGGGCAAGTTTTACGCAACTGTAGTCTTTTTTTTCTAAAGTTATGAGGAATGCCTCTTTATTTTTTAATGAATAAAAAAGGAGAGAAAACTAATTGTTTTGGGGTTTTCCTTTCTTGTTCCTGCTGAGTGTTGTCCTTTTGCTATCATGCACTTAAATTCTCTCCCCCCGTCTCTTCTGTCTATTTCGTGCACATATAAAAAAAAAATCCTTGCTTATCATTAAGTGAAATAAGTTTCCTGCCGACGGTTGTAGAATACCTAAAATTACAAGAAATGCTTAATGAGAGACCACCCACTGATTACATAGAATGCCTACTGAGGAGACATAGATTACATTTTAAATTACATAGAAAACCTATTTTTACGTCACGAAGAGTGCTTTACAGGTCTCTCTCTCTCTCTCTCTCTCTCTCGTTAGTGTAGTACAGCGGGGCCAATGCCCTCAGCGGTCCTGTCTTGGTGGCGATGACGTCACGGCGTCGGGCAGTGGGCTGGGCCGAAGGTAAGAGGGAGAGAAGCCGCGCAGCGGAGTTCCAATAAGGCCTGCGCGAAAGCGAGAGGACCGTGTGTGGTGGTGGTGGAAAGGGGGGAAGAAAAAAAAAAACAGGCAAAGCGGATATTTATCTCTCAATTTCTGCATGCGAGCGTATCCTCGCTCATTCAGTCTGTGGCAGTTTGCTTACACACCCCACCAGATTGCCTGTTCTGCTCGGAGTTACGAGCGAGGTAAGAGAGAAACGAGCAGAAAACGTAGCACAACTGAGTGTAAAGTTCGCGTGTGGTTGTCTGTCGGGAGGCGCAGATGAGGGATGACTAGCGTCGCCTGGTGCCTCCCGCTCAACAGTGATAGTGGTGATTTAGATTGAACTCGTAAAGGTGTAGCCAACACGATAACAATGTGTTCAGAGCGACAACATCCTTTCTAAGCTGAATGAGTCAAAAGCTACTGTTGTTGTTTTACTTACGCGGCTTGCAGATCCTTGATGTGCGCCGTGGCTTTGTGTGTCAGCGGCAATACAATAGACATGGAGTCACATCGATGATGGTACTTCGGTTCGTTGTTGTAAACGTTGAATCAATTGCACTTAGAGGTACAGTAGGTTTTTACTTCAAAATACGTTCGCATACTTTTCAGAAGTAGTAAGCCATCTTGCAATGCACAAAATATTTCATAATAATGTGTCTATGGTATTGTTTCTTCTTGCAGCACGTTTTCGCTGTAGCAGGACGCTCGCGGTAACATATGGCGATTCATACACAATGTGTTGATGAAAATCATTTGCAAATGTTCAAGTTTCTCAGTCAGCCCATTCAGAAATATTTTCAAACTTCAAATCTATTATGCTAAATTATTTCTTTCGTGGAAATTTAAATGAGGGCAATACCGAAAACAGCGTTGCTCTTCACCGCATTTACCAAGCTTACTTGCCTTTTGAAGTCCCAAATATTTTATACAGTTTTGGTGTGTAGAAAAAAAAATACAAAAGAACAATTACATTCCAAACCATCCTTCTTTGTCTCAAATAACATAACCATCTGAAGAACGATGGTTGATGTGGTAACGTTTGTATTGTTGGCAGGTTCAGATGCCGTTTTGTGATATGTTGTAAAAGACAGATTTAACTACCTAGGATTATTATATCTATATTGCAATCCATTTGGGACTAAGTCAATTCTTGTCGCTTGTCTGTCTTAAATTATCACAAGGCACACGTTTGTTAAGTTGGTATTAGCGCTGGTCTTTGCACTGAATCGTCAAATAGTGTTGACCTTTTTCTGCTGGACCATTGGGGCTATCCGTGAAAACACCCGCTCTTTAACTGGACGCGTTGACCTTGGAAAAGATGTAAGTGCATCATAGCCCAACAGATCGATTGATGATGTATTGGCGTAAGCTTCTCGTTGGCTCTCAAATCTAAGCTGCGATTCGAGGTTGGTCCATAGAATACCAACGAATTTTATGTTTTTAACTAAGGCAGCATCTCCAGTGAGATTTGAGTCGGTGATTATCTTTGGGAAGTGCGAGTGTTTATTTTTGTGAAAATTTGCGACACGAGGGTGACGTGTTGCACGAGGCGAGCAGGTGCTATAATGATCACAACTGTGGCTGAAATGACGTGTCCTTGTGAAATTCGTCGTGTGGTAAATTTATTCATAAAGTTTTTCGCTCATGGAAATATGAGAAATCACACAAGGCCTTGTTTCTTAGCACCACCGTAAGTGTGCAGGTTCCCCCCGTCATCTAATTTTAGCTCTGAACTGTTTGGTGGTTTAAAAGAACAAGTAAACCGAAATGACCTCCTGTCGCCTGCTTGTTCTAGTTGTCTCCATCTCAGCTTTCACTTCGAGCCGTGTCTTTTCTCTTTCTGTATCTCAATTTCCTTCTCTATCTTTCTGCCCCCCCTCCCCATCCGCCCCCCAAGGGTTTTACTGAATCTCTCTCTCTCCATCCATCTCTCTCTCTCCCTCCCTTCCCCTTAAAAATTGAGTTTGTGTGAGCGCCCCTACCCGAGAGTTTTCTCTCTCGGAGTGCCCTCAGTTGTGGTTGTGTGCAGTTGAGAGATAAGAGAATGAGAACTCTTTCGGTGAACCCTGTAATTCCCACACATTTTTACTCCGTTCAGGTCACACACAATGAACCCTACTCTCCCTCTTCCCAACGCAGCCTCTCTCTGTTCTCAACTGTCAGTCGCGCTGGATAAATTGAAATCGAATAAGGCGCGGACTCATTAGCCAAGGGCCACATTGTGGAGAGAGCTGGAATAAGGTCAGTTACTTGCATTAACTCATAACTTCTCTGACACGGCTGCTGCCACCGTGGCAGCACTGCGTTCACCGTGATGTAACTAAGAATTAAACAATTGTGCATTGACCGAGAACTGTAAAAATCCCACTACGAAGAAATAAACCCGCTGTTAAGAAACACAGTCGGGAAAATTAACGGTAGTGGATATGTTTAGGGGTATGAAACGATCACAGGGCATTTATTTTTGAGGGAAAACCTATTATGGTTCCGTTAGAGAATCATGGATAAGACAAGTAGAGCGACCTGGTTTGCATCGTGAGCCATCAATCAAGATGGTCTGTGTTACTGACAGACGATATCATATGCATCGTCAGTTACCTAACAGGCCCCGCCGTGAATATGGATTCTGTCACAGTGCAAGTCTTTTCTTGTCATCCTAAGTTTCGATTGAGTCTCATCCTGGGAGTAGCCGGACTGTTGAGTGCGATCGGTCGTGAATTTGAGGTCCCGCCGTCGAGACAACTCTGTTCTACTGGGGCAACATGTTATGTCAGGAAATACGTCTGTGTGAAATACGTTTATGATGCCGAAATATCACCGTTACTGTCATGGTAGCCCGAGGGCCAAATTGACCAAAAGGGCAAACCAGAATGTTCTAGAAACAAGATGCGGCTGTAAGCAACGGTATGCCTCTTCCCCTCTTGGCGCTGTGTTTAATTGGACGACACATTGCTTTTAAAACTGTTCTCTAACGATTTAAGCTTGTGTGATTGTCCCTTATACCTGCAGCACTGCCCGTTCACTAAACCAATGACTTGATTTTTAAGATTTTATGTCGGGCAGTTGTAAAGGTTGTCATTGTGTCATTTAAATTTACCTCATTCACATCACAGTCCTCAGATACCGTCGTCGAGTCCGGTATGTATGCCTTGGATGTCTGTTCTGTAAAAGTTGACCTTCAGTTACGCCACACGCCCATGTCTGCTACTGTTGAATAAAAAAAAAGGCTATTGAATGTTTAACTAATTCAAAGATCGCATCGCGAGCAAATTAGCTTTTTGCAAATGGCCCGTCTGAGCTATGTGTCTCTAAGTCGGTTTCATCTGTGCTTAGTGGTGGTTGGGGGGGGTGGTCATCAGGGTGTAAAACTTTCAGAGGCACAGCATCCACGGTGTAAACGCCCCATGGGAGAAGGGGGGGTGGTGGTGGAAGGACCATCTTCTTAGCCACTTAGCCCAGAGCCCATAAACAGTATGCGTTTATTCATTTCCTGTGTGGAGCTTTGGAGTGAGGCGGTGATGTTGATGGAGGTTAGGAGTGCTGCAGATACATTTTTTATCAACAGCCTGGGAAAATGTAGCATTTTAATAATTCATCGGCTCACGATGATTCATGAGCGCAAAGGAAAAAAAAAAAAGAAAGAAAGAAGGAAAGAAAGAGAGAGAGAGAAAAAATAGAATGAATCTCTCTAAAAATAGACCAGTATTTAAAAGTTTCTGTGAGGAAGACAGATCGACCCCGATGGTCATATCAGTGTGTCATGGCTGGTGTGAATGTATTGTTTTGAGCTATTTAAGTTTTGTTCAGTCTTTTCAACAAGAATATTTAAGAACTCGTACCAAAATTGATCAGACAGAATCAACCAATGCTTGTCTGCACAGGTACGAATAAACATCACTCCTAGCACGCTGAAGCAAAAAGAATATCTTTTTTTTTTAAATCAAATATGGTGTAGATGTGACCTACACAACTGCAGTAAATCAATAATAGTTTCAAAAACATTTGAGATATCGAGATGAAGGTGAGATAATCACCTCTAAAGAAGACGTGATGGATAAACCTCCAGGTCTTTGAGGTGACGTGAGGATGACCTGTCTTTGCTGTATCTGTGATTTGAGTCAGTGGGGTTTTTTTTTTTGGTCTGGTTTTTACTCGCAGTACTGGGGACTGAAGTAGCTGCTCTCTGTCTACTCCCTGGAGAATTTGATCTGTCGTTTCTCAGAGTCGCTCTAGCGTTGGCCGGTGGTTTTTTTTTGTTGTTGTTTTTTTTGGTCGGAGGCAGGAGGGGTACAGGTGTGAGACTTAACTGTGTTGAGGAGCATCTGTTTTTTTTTTGGTTTTTTTTTGCGAGAGAACGCAGGGTTGTGTCATCAGGCTGTTCTCAGGCCCACAGTGAACTGATTCATTAAAATTCCTATCTCTGGGACAAAAGGAAGTCCATAGATTTGTCTGGACTCGGGGGTGGGAAGATAATGTGTTGTCTTGAACAGCTGTAGGAAGATGGGAATCATAACATTTCCCAGATATTACCCTGTGAATAACACAGAATATGTGAATATTACCCCCCCCCCCCCCCCCCCCGTAGCTCAGTGTGGTCTGGTCGGGTCACATGAGCCTTCAGAAGCGTATTGTAAGTGCTTCACAGTCCGTCTCGCAGCGGCTCCCACACAATGATCCCCTGTGTTTGGGGGCAGCCGGCTGTCGGCGTGATGGTACCTCACATTGGGAACATGTGCTCGGACCGTCACTGGCCTCTGGCAGACGGCTTCTGCTGGAGCCTATTGTGGATTCCAGCGTGTACTTCAGTTGACTTTTCTTGGATATGTTTAATATTGTTTGATTCAGATAGCCCATAATGACACTTCTGTGTTCACATGAAGAAAAAAAAAAAACAACCCCTGCCAAGTGACTGACGGTTGTGAGATGCTGGTTTGATCCAGCTCTTGGTAAAATGATACGGGGGTTGTTAGGGTTACTGGGTTTTTTTTTGGTCAGAGAGCACTGGTTTAATTCTGTCTTTCTCCCTTCTTGTGGTGGCAGAAACCAGTTACAGTGACCATGATTTGTCATAGAGTTTTTTTCAGTTTGTTTGGTTGTTTGTTAATTTGGCAGTGTCATTTTAAAAGGTTTTGTGAGTGACTTTTGTGTTCATTTCATGTGCTACCGGCTTAATCTTGGACCTCGAAGCAGAAGGACGTTTTTTTTTTTTTTGTTTTTTTGTTTTTTTTACAGATCCTGAGACAAAAAGCTGTTGTCGTACTGTCATCCGCGAGACTTTTAGAACAGGAGAGAATCTTTTGTTCTGTTCACCGGTCTGTCCGGATGTGTCGGAAAATCAAAAACCAGTCGGCGTGGATGAAACTCTGAAAGTCTTGCTCTGCTGAGCGGTCGTCTCTCGTCGCTGACGAGCGTACGACATGGATGCATGCGTTGGAGTCACATTCGAAAACCCGCCGCCGTTCCGACGGCTCTCCGCGCTGCTAATTTGTCACCGGGCTTGTTTACCGACGGCTTTTTAAAACGGATCAGGAGTTGGGTTATTTTCACAAATTATTTCTCAACCACAGTTGGACTGGCATGCTGCCTGTCTGTACAAAGCCAAGGGACATATAAGGATGAGGGTGCTTGAGTGTGTGTGTGTGTGTGTGTTCTGGCTTTCTGTGTTTAGCACTCAATTTAACTGTAAGGCTGACACGATAGGAGTTGTATTAGGACAAACCCATTTTGTCTGCACTGGGAATCTTGATTCCAAACTTGGCATAGCGGGATCACTTCAGAGGGGAAAAAAAAATCCTGGTAGGATTAAAATCAGTGGCAGGTTTATAGAGTTTATAGAGAGAGAGGATAAAGGGTGTGTTTGTGAGGTAACAGAGGAAATCCTCTGGTTAGGCCTGCATGGCTTTTTGCAATTTTACAAAACGGCTTTGCAGCCAGAACATCCAGAGGGCACTTTTTTTTTTTTTCATTTTTCTTTCTTTCTTTCTTTTTTTTTTTTTGTTAACTAGTTGCAGAGCCCAGGTTTTCTTTAAAATGCTAGTTTTAGAAAGCCACCCCCCCCCTCTCTCTCTCTCTCTCTCTCTCTGTCTCTCTCTCTCTCTCTCTCTCTGTCTCTCTCTCTCTCCCTCTTCAATGTCCTGTTTTATAATTCATATCCTTACATGTAGAAAGCTTCTCTGTTACACACACACACACACACACACAGAGTCTGATAAGTAGAAGATGAAGGATTGACAGCAGCTTGGGGACTTCTCCTCCACCTGTGTGCATTGTCCCTGTCTTGGTGGAGTTCACTGAGAGTGGTCCTGTTGCCTCATTGGGTCGTGTCCACATTTGTCTATAGACAGCCTCCTCATGCTAAAGCTCTCTCCACACTGCAGCGTGCTCCTCCGACTGGCCTGACCTAACTCCACAGCCTGCATTTAGTGTGTGTGTGTGTGTGTGAGAGAGAGAGAGAGAGAAGAGAGAAAAGCCCCACCCCCCAGCAGGAGTGGCGGAGGCCTTGGGGGTGAGATGGAGTGTTTTTGGGCGGAGACCGCGGCCTTGTCTGCGTGGATGTACTAAGGGCGTGAGTTCCAGCTGACTCCCCCGACGTGATCATGGCATGAGCGGAGAATCACAGTGGCTCTTTGTAAACTGCCTCATCGTCACAGTCTGTTGCATGTCGGACAGTGTCAGTGTGGACTGCTGTTGTCAGAGAGACAGAGAGATTGAACGCGTGGCTGTGTGTCTGTGTGTGTGTGTGTGTGTGTGTGTGAGTGAGAGAGGGAGAAAGAGAGAGGGACAGAGAGAAGTAAGATATTGAGTGAGAAAGAGCAGATGAATAAAGTAAGGGTGAGAGAGAGAGACAGAGAGATTGAACGTGTGTGTCTGTGTGTGTGTGTCTGTGTGTGTGTGTGTGTGTGTGTGAGAGAGAGAGAGAGAGAGAGGGAGAGAGAGAGAGATGGTGAAAGAGAAGGGCAGGTTGTCAAACAAAATCACAACTTGGCTTGATGCTGTCTTTCCCCTGATCTCCCCCAAATGGCCCTGTGTGTCATCTGCTTGGCGTGAAGGAAAGACAGGCCTCTCTCTCTCTCTCTCTCTCTCTCTCTCTCTCTCTCTCTCTCTCTCTCTGACTTTATTACATAAGCTGACCTTAACGTCTGTTTGGAGCAGACGATACTTTGCTTTCCTCTTACGCTCGACGAAACACGAGGAGAATTGGAGAAATTCTGACTAAGGTTTTTCTGAGAAATCTTACACGTCATTGTGTTATTTTAAATTCTCTCAGAACTGTGTGTGTGACAGAGATGACAGGTCCTTTCTGCGTTGCTGTCTCCGTAACGCATGAGAACTGCATCCCGGACTTTTCAATGACAAATAGCTGTTTCCAGTACCTCTAACCTTCTAGAAAGAATCCAAAAATCAAAAATAAAATTTCCACGCTCAGAAGTTTCTCTTCTCCACGAGCCTTCCCGTCGGTACGGCTGAAAACCACATTTTCACATTTTGTTCTTAAATTGCGTTTGTTTTTAATGATAATGCATAACTATCCTCCTCCTCCGCTGACAGAATCATCATTACTTCTCTGGCTTGCCCTTGCTGACTGTTTTGGTGTTGTATAATTAATTGTAATCAGCGGCGTCTCCATCTGTCTTTAGTTTTCTGCACCTCTGCTTTTCTGTGGGTTTGTGAAAGCGATGATTTCCCATCTGCGTCACACTACAGTTCACCAGCTGTTTGGGCTTTAGGCTTCGAGCATCCGCCACGAATATTTCATGAGCTACTAATGTTTCATACCTGCTCTGTCCCAGTTTTCTCTGTGGAGGCAGTTTGCTTGGCTCTGTCTTGTTCTCTCTCGCTCTCTCTCTCTCTCTGTCTCTCTCTCTGTGTCTCTCACTCACTCTCTCCCCCCCCCCCCCTCTCTCTCTCTCTCTCTGTGTCTCTCTCTCACTCTCTCTCTCCCCCCTCTCTCCCTCTCTTTCTCTCCCTCTCTCTCTCTCTCGCTCTCGCTCTCTCTGTTTCTCTCTCACTCTTGCTTTGCCATTTGAATCCAAACGACTCACTTGTTCGATGAGGGTGTCAGGCTCGGGCGACTTGCTCCTTCATTAAAAAAAGAAGGTCGCTGCTCGTGGCACAACGCCGGCGCTTTGTCATTCTGTCAAACGCGCAACAGAGCGGAGGGCAAACACCCCCCCCCCCCCCCAAAAAAAAAAAACCCAAACGGCAAACAACACGGCCTGACAGCTGAAGCAGCGCAGAGAGACACCAATCCCAGCCCCCCCCCCCCACCCCCCCCCCCTTTCGTGACATCTTGAACTTTTAAAAGAGCGCTGTCGAAGAAACGGTTGTCATGGAGAGGGGTCTCGTGTTCGGTGTACGTGGTGATTGGTGTAGCCCATCAGAACTTTGGCACAGTTCCAGCGAGCCTGTCACGGAAACGGTGAACCTTCTCCTGCCGCAGGTTTCAGTTTGTTGCCATGTTGTGGCATTTTTTTTTAGGGTATAAATAACTGGATGAATACCCAGCACCGGTTCCCCCGAAAGACAACGGCATTCCCCCCCCCCCCCCCCCCGAGCTGTTCACCGGGGCCAAGTGACTCCCTCCTCGCCTCGGGCCAAGCAGAACCTTCCGGAACCCGGCTCCCAAATGAGCTGTGGCGTAGGCGCTGTCTTGTCTTTCGTTAAGCATTCGGTCGATGCTGGAGACTGCCTGTCATACAACTGGTCACCCCCTCACACACACACACACACACACACACACAAAACGCTCTCACAAAGCACTTCCTGTTCCCCAGTCAGAGAGGGATCCACTGTGGTAAAATGGTGGGCTTCTGCTCTGTGTGTGTGTGTGTGTGTGTGTGTGTGCGCGTGTGTGTGCATTCAAATATGGACGGCACAGACGGAGTTCATTAACTAATTACTTCGCGGGAAGTGTTTCAGTCTTAAACCGCGCACACATGTGTTTAGCCAACGTTTGTCACTTTTACAACAAGGCAAAAAGGAAAAAAAAGATGAAGAAAGGTTTGAAATGGCGCAGTTTCTGTCACTGTGGTCTTCACAGGTTTCAACACAGTGCTGTCCCTCAAATCCAGAATGTTTTTCTCCCCTTCTAGAAGAGTGTGTGAGTCGTCCGTGTTGAATTGTGTGTGGAGTGAAACTGCTCGCTGGTTTTGGAGCTGGAACTACACACAGAAGAGAGAAGGCCCCAGGATTAACTTATACTCTGCATACGTCTGGTTCAAAGTGAGAAGTTTCTTAGGCAGAAAAGGCCTGTCTTTGTAGAAAACCTCAAAATTTTCCCACTGCGCACTATGGCCTGTGAGCTACTCCTTTTGTACCGTGGCCAGTCTTTGTTAAACGTTAAAGAGATTTCTGAATCATCAGGCATTGTCTTGATTATGTGCAAATTTGGGCTTCTGATCTGACATTCACAGCAGGGAGATTTGGCAAGCGATGCTCGCACTCTCTCTCTCTCTCTCTCTCTCTCTCTCTCTCACTCTCTCTCTCTCTCTGTGTTTGGAAAATTGCTGATGCCACACAGTAAACTGAGCTGGAGTGAAGGAAGTCAGAGAAATAAATTGCTTTGTTTTACTGGGTTATAATGTACTGCTCTCTCTGTTTTGGGCTTGCTTCTGGGGTGTGTGTATGTGTCCGGGGGGGTGTTGAAGAAAAGGACCGTCCGTTTGCAAAACTGCAGAATTTGTAGCTGTTTTAAAAAAAACAAAACAAAGAAGCGAAATAATTTTGAATTTGACTCATCTCTTTGAATTTTGTAATGCCTGCCTCACCTTTACTGTCAGAAGAACAAAGCTCTGTTTCTATGGAAGCTTCTAGATTTTTTTTTTCTTTGTTTCTTAATTTAGTATAGCATTAGTCACATTCACAAGCCACAAACCACACACACAAAAACACACACAGTCCTTACAGAAGCATCAAGATCAGCTGTTATCCTTCTGTTCTTTCTCTGCTTTCTTCTCTCTCTCTTTTTTGTCCTTTCTATTTGCTTGCTTTTTCTTTCTTTCTTTCTTTCTTCCCTCCCCTCTGTGTGTTCTGCCTCAGGGCATTACTTCTCTGATGATTCTGATTCTTGGTCTCAAGGCCTTAGGTTTGTTTCCTGTGTGTTACCGTCTGCTTAATTATGCTACTTTATGCTCTCTCTCTCTCGCTCTCTCTCTCTTGCTCTCTCTCTCAGAGACATGCCAGGCAGATCATTTCATATTTGAACCCAATTACCCTCCGTCTGGCGTTCAGTCATCTTCAGGAGGAAGTCTTAATGGCTCGATTGACAGGAAGGAGTTTTTGTCTATTTGAGAGGAATGATCTCCAGAGATCAAGAGTTGCACCAGCTCCAAACCATGATGTGAAAGCTCCTTAACAAGGAGACTCGTTTTGGACTGTCAGTATACTGTCATTTCTCTGTTAACGTGGAGGAATGCTACCTGTTCCCTCTTTTATCTTATCTTTTCTGTTCTTTTCTTTTTTTTTTTTTAGTTCACCTTTTTTTTTGTCTTGTTTAGTACTTATCTGTGTCTCACCTCATAATTGAAACCACATTCACGCCTCTATTGTCATCTGTGAATACAGGAAATTCTGTCATTTCCTTCCCGTTGACTGAGGTTTAGGAGTGTATGTGTGTGTGCGTGCGTATGTGTGTGTGTGTGGGGAGGGGGTGCTTTTGTTATAAATGTGTGTATGTGTGTGTATACCTGCCTCCAAATCTCCAAAAAACTCTTACACCTCTCTTAAAAAAAAAAAAAAAAAAAAAAAAAAGGCGGCCTTGTGCATTCTGTGCAGTGTTCAGATGTTTGCCATAGGGGGAGATAGAGAGGCAAGGTGAGGTTGTGAGGGAGCAGAGAGCGAGACAATGGAGAAAGAGGGCTGACTTTTTTGACAGGAATGAGATTAGGTTTGAGAGAGTATTACTGTTGCTGAGATCCATATTCGTTTTCATGTACTACAGCGGAGTGTGTTATTTCTCTCTCTTTCTCTCAAATACACACACACACACACACACACACACACATGCACAGGCGTCCATGCATGCGCACACACACACACGCGCACACGCACAAAATAACGTGTGCTTTCCGTGTCGATTTCGAGAGAGTTGAGTATGTTCTCCCCGTGTTTGCCCGGGTGTCCTCTGGGCGCTCCGGTTTCTTCCCACCACAAAGACATGCGTGCTAGGATTAGTACTCCTGTCAGTGACCTTGACCAGGGCACTGGCAAAAAGACCTGGAGTCAGGCCCCAGGCACCGGCAACCGCAGCTGCCCACTGGTCCTAGCTCATAGTGTGTGTTCACTGCTCTAGTGTGTGTGTGTGCTCAGTGGTGTCAGGATGGGTTACATACAGAGGCTGCATTGCACTGCTCACTGCTCAGTGTGTGTGTGTGACAAATAAAGTACTTCTTCTGCTGCTGCTTCTTCTTCTTCTGCTTCTTCCTCCGCCCTCACTTCCTGTTCCTGTCTAGGCCCCTGTCTCCTGGGCCTGCAGAGATGACCAGAGAAAGTGAGACAGCGCGCTGTCGTCCTTTAATCCACGGCAAATAGCGACTCAAGTTTGGGGTTTTTTTTGTCGGCATTTAAAACCTTAGCGCTGGAAGTGTCTTTGACAGAGACAAACAAGGCCCATTAGCAACTGGTCCCAGCGCCCCCCATCTCCCCTCAACCCCCCTCCCCCCCCCCCCCCCTCCTCCATCCACCCCAACCCTCGTCTTCGAGATGAAAGTGAGCAAGTGAGCGAGTTCGCGGGGGCAGCCGCGCGCTAACTGTTCCTATCAGCCGCCCGCTCAAGTGGAGTGGAAAACAATTACCGAGCATCTCGCTCTGATAAAGGCCGTTAAAAGCACCCCCCTTTCTCTCACGCCCACTCCTATGTTATTCGATGGTAACTCCTGCACACGCTGTTTCACAGTTTTGCACTGATCTTTACTGTTTAACTGTCAGGCTCTGTCTCTCGTTGTGTAATATGTAGCTTCAGGCAAAAGGAATCTGTCAGTCTGTATACCGGTTTAGCTCAGAATTAGAAGTCGTTTTGCCTCATTATGTATGAAAGAAGCCGTGTTTGTGGTGATTGTGCTAATCGGATTCCTCCGCCGTTTCGGTGATCCAATTTCTGCCGGTCGTTCCTGACAGTCGCTCGTTCTTCAAATGCGCGGGTGAACGAACGCGTTACGGATGAAGCGGTTAACGGTGTTATGCTAACACCCCAGCCTAGCACGAGCGAAAAAGGTGACAGAGGCCCTGGTACATTGTTACTTCACTGAGGTCACTGAGGTTGTCAGTAACCTCAGTGAAGAAGAATAAAGACATCACAGAGAGAGAGAGAGAGAGAGAGAGTGATTGACTGAGTGAGTTTTAAGTTGTCAGTGTGTTTAGTGTTGAGTCAGAGCCTCCTCGGAGTCTTTCTTCGGTAAAGACTCGACATGCATCTCGCCCCTGACTGAGCCGTGACGACATCGGTGTGACTCATGTGCTGGCATAAAAACGCGCTTCTATTTTTTTTTTTTTTAGGCAGACACGCCAACACCATCGTTACCCCCCCCCCCCCACCCCAAAACACACTCGTATACACAAACCCACGCACCCTGACTCTCTGACACATGCACCCAATTTATCTCCCCCCCCACACACATGCAAGTTTCTGAAACCAGTGGTTGCTGGAGGGTCCCTTTTGCCCTGTGTTGTCCTGGCCTGCTCACCCTGCTCCTGACCTCATTAATGCGACTATCCAAACCCTGGCCCATCACAACGGAGCCCCCGAGGCCCGTGCCAGGCGGTCTCTGCCGCGGCCGCGCCGGTTACGCGTTACTTGGCCGACA
The DNA here is from genome assembly GCF_902362185.1 of Chanos chanos. NCBI lineage: Eukaryota > Metazoa > Chordata > Actinopteri > Gonorynchiformes > Chanidae > Chanos > Chanos chanos. The sequence goes on along the minus strand of NC_044502.1, from coordinate 3,276,765 downwards.
GAAACCCGTTCGCAGAGCTTCACGGAGCTGACTCAATATGACGTGTGTCATGCGGTGTCTTGTCATTTGGTGTCTAGAAACTGTGTCAGCTCTGGGAGTGCTGGCTAATGTCATGGCTGAAATGTCATGGTACCAGGCAGATGGCTTGCAGTGGCTTTTTCCTGGCTGAAAATAAATAAATAAACCAAGTAAACGAGCATTAAAGATATTGACTGATGGGTGCGTGAAATGGAAGAGCTGATAGATGTGATTTTCAGTAGGTCTGCAGTGTGTTTTAATGGGAGTGATCTTGGTGACAACGCTGAAAGTTTTTCCCTCAGTTGAACGTAACCCGGCTTTGCCTGTACTGAATGGTCAGGAAGCCGCAGACAAATTTCCCCCTAATGCAGTTACGTGTGTGTGTGTGTGTGTGTGTGTGTGTGTGTTTGCATTCCTCGCAGAGATTCATTGTCTCGACCTTTGGATGGCGTCTGTGCTTACAACTCTTTTTTTTTTTTTTCCTTTTCTTTTTTCCCCTCCGTTCGTCATCCTGTTTTAACCTTATATGTTTCTTTTCCCTGTGCCGTTCTTTCAACCTGCTTCTCAAAGTAAATAGTGTGTGTGTGTGTGTGTGTGTGTGAGAGAGAGAGAGGGAGAGAAAGAGGAGAGACTTGATGCATCGCTCTAAATTTGAGGGGTTTTCAAATTCATAGCAATTGAGCGTTTTTTTTTTTTTTAATCTTCACATGAGACTTATATTTTACTCATTAGATTTTTTAATGAAGCTAGATTTCATTTGGAAAACTCTCGTCTCTTAAGACCAAGCAGAAATAGGTCTCTGTTACACGCCTGTCTTCGCACTGTGCAGAACCCAGTTCACCGTCGCCAAATCCCAGTGGGGACGTATGAGCGTAATTATGTCAGTCCAGTACAGATTTTATCGGAGCTTCATCGAGATTGACTTGTTTCATATTTATTTTTTTAAGAAAACTTTAGATTTTTGATGGCCTTTCTGGATGAGCTGCTACTGTCTGATGGCCTGGTTTAAGAGGGAGTAGTTTGTTTATTTATTTATTTTTTAATTTTATTTTATTTATTCATTTTTTGCTGAGCTGGTATGCTGACGGAGGGCGTTGTCTTGTATTCAGCCCTGTCGAGGAGTTCTGATGTGGGCTACATGTCTCCTGATACAACATAACATAACCTACAGCTGTAGCACGTTGCTTAAGGGCTGGTGGCAGATTTATTGTGTCCTGATGAGAATGCTGCACCAGTGCCAGCTTTCTGTCCCAGCCGTTTCTCCTCTGCCGAAGGTCCTGAGGAAGTGCTCGCAAAGGTATGCTTTTTTGCATGTGTGTGTGTGTGTGTGTGTGTGTGTGTGTGTGGAGATGATGTGCAGATATTTTGATTTTATTACAAGAGATGCAAAGTTTGGATCTCAGGTCTGTAATGCATCTCGGATTTGATTTCTTCCAACCACTGTGTGTGTGTGTGTGTGTGTGTGTGTGTGCATGCGCGCACGTGTATGTGCGCCTGCGTGTGTGTGTCATTGGCCAAGGTACATACACACCTGTTTGATGGGTAAAAAAAAGAAAAAAACAACAAAAAAAATCAATCTCTGATTATGTGGTTACGTTCTAGATCTTTAAACACCAGAATTGCTTTTTCATTGCCTGTAATGGCAGATGTTGATAATTCGTTCCTGTGTAAAGCATGTCTCACTCATCTTGTCTCTCTCTTTCTCACACACACACACACACACACGATACTAATACTCCTGCCTGTGCGTCAGCGCAGTGAGTCACCTCGTCAGGAACCAGTAAAGATCCCCAGACACTAGTGTTTACCGTGAGATCAGCCAGTGAAATGCTGTTCCCTGAACTGGTAACGTCTTTTTTCTAACTGGTCTGCCTCACCGGGGCTTTGGCATCTTGTCCTCGTCCTTCCCGGCAGCCAGGCGTGTGGAAAGTGTTTCTCTCCTCAGTTACGGAGGCTCTCAGCAGTTTGCTCATTCCTGAAGGTGGTGTGCTGCGTCCTGAAAATGTTATATTTCGGTTGCATACGAAAAAAAGGTTTCAGAAATGTTTTGAAGAGGATCTTTGTTTGGAGTTTGGAGCTAATCATGTTTGCTTTTGACTGCTCATCCCTCTGTGCTAAAGATAACACTTTGAGATTTTTTTTTGTCTTTCTCTGTTATTTAGGATGCTTCTCATCTTCTCGTTCGGTGTCTGTACATCTCTGTCTGTGTCTATCCCCCCCCCCCCCCCCTTGATTTTCCAGATCTGAGGGTAAATAAATATGGGGTTTTTTTTTCAGCAGAGAGGTTTGTTTGGCTTTGAAAGAAGGATGGAGGGGGGTGTGCTAAAAATGACTGTTACACAATCATTTTTCCTCTGTGCTCTACAGCATAGACCAATCAAGAAGTGAATAAGGCTGATCCGTCTCTCTGTCTCTCTCTCTCTCTCTCTCTGTCTCTTTTTCTCTCTCTCTCTCCCTTCATCTCTCTCTCTCTCCCCCTCTCCCTTCATCTCTCTCTCTCCCTCTCTCTCTCTCTCTCTTTAACTGATGTGTAGTAACTATCACCTGCAGGAGGTGTCATTGGCCTGATTTGCTGGGTGTGACATTGTATGCAGCCATGTTCTTACCGAACACGTATGTCAGAATAAATAAATAAATAAATAACCACTGACATCAGCCGCATAAAATAAGTGTTTAACCATGGTAACTCACTTGGTTTTTTTTCCACTTTATTTATTTATTTACTTACAACTATTTTTTTTATAGTTGTATGCTGTACATTGGGGAAAAGTGAAGTGTTTTATCATACTGAAGGGTAATTTGCTGCCCTGTGAATTTCTTTCTTTCAAAAGGAGTGCTTATCCAAGCTGAACGTGAGAGACTGTGGGAGGGAAAAACAGAGGAATTAATGAAAAGGAGTAGGTGAGAGCTAGCCCTTAATAAGGGCGATTTCAATAATAATTAAAAAAAGAAGAATAGTTTTATGGCTCTTCAAGGACAGTGGAGTATTCGCACGTTGTTGGCTGAGTTCTCAAGGCTGTTCATTTCCCTCTCTTTTTAGTGTTTTAGCTTAACCCTTATCTGGGATTCACAGTCTGGAGTCTGAAGACTTGACAGAGGTACAAGGGAATACCATTGACTGCTTTGCCTTGAAAGGATGTTGTCTGCCAGGGTCTTTCCCTCTGTTTCACACACACACACACTCTCTTTCTCTCTCTCCCTCTCTCTCTCTCTCTCTCTCTCTCTCTTTCTCTCTCTGCTGAATCATATGCATTTGAAGTACCCCCCCCCCCCCAAAAAAAAGAAAAGAGACAACACATAGTGCAGAAACAATAAGATGGGAGATTAGGGCAGGCATTGATGCTGCATATCTGGCTTGGCAGCCACAAAAAAAAAACCCTTAACAGAATGACATCACGTCCTGTAGAAGACATCTTTAACTAACCTGTCTCGCTGAGCAAAAAATATCAGTTGTCTTCAGTTTTTCAATTATTGTTTTCTCCTGTTTCTACACCAATATTTATCAAGTTACTTCATGTACAGATCCTCTCGCATTCTAGCACACTCTATGTGCCTCGGAACGCTAGCATTGAGAATTGTAGGCGGGCTGACATGGCTAAGCTGGAATTTTCAGAAAGGCCTACACACACTCAAATGACAAGGCATAGAGTCATGCGTCGCTCGGTGCTTAGCAGAGTTTTACGTCATCAAACCACATGCTAACATTTCCGTCCATCTCTCTCTCTCTCTCTCTCTCTCTCTCTCTCTCTCTCTCTCTCTTTTTCCTGTGGCGATCATTACATGGTTAGCTACTTTGCTCAGTAGACAATTAATCTGTATGTCTCTCTCATCTCAGCGTGCGACAGGCTAATTATTAACACTGCAGTGGATACAGGCCGTAGACACGCTGAGAGGCTTTTTGCGTTCCCAGAAATCCAAGTGTTCCTGCATCTGGGATGTGCCAGTCGAATCCCAGCTGTGGCAGACATGCCAACGGTTGCCGGGGAGACCACGGCAGTGCGATTAGCTACGTCACCGTGCGCTTGTTGGCAGAGCGGAGGATGGGCACTCAGGGAGGTCAGGAGCTCACGTAGTAACGGGAAGAGTCGATTGACTGTCGGTCTCTTGCTGGGGCGGGGGGCGGAGTTGTTAAATCACTCCATGATGCTACTGTTTTTGGGGGGTAGTCACTCCATGATGCTACTGTTTTTGGGGGGTAGTCACTCCATGATGCTACTGGTTTTGGGGGGCGGGGTGTCACTCCATGATGCTATTGGTTTGAGGGGGGTGTCGTTCCATGATGCTACTGTTTTGGAGGGGGGGGGTGTCTGTTACTTTGTTGGGGGGTGTACCACTTGATGATGCAACTTTTTTGGGGGAGGCAGTATGTGGCTTGATGACTTGAAGCAACCCGTGGTGTGTAGGAGGAGAAGGAAGTTGGGGTTGTGTGACGTCTCGCTGGAGGTGAACGGTGAGTGAGTGAGTGAGTGAGTGAGTGAGTGAGTGAGTGAGTGAGAGAAGGTTACGAGGTAATGGGTAATAGAGAGAAAGAAAAGAAAAAAAAAAGGGTAAGGTTCAGAGGGGATCGTGTGTGATCATTGCTTGTACACCCTTGAATGAATGTATTAGAGGAGTCAGTTGGAATGGTTGGATACTTTACTAAAAGGCAAAAGTATAACACAGAATTGATTTTGAATCAGTCACTCTCCTGAAGCGTAAATATTCCACAAAAGAGAATATTTCATAGAGCATCTTCATTCCTCCAGTGTTTCTGTGTCCATGAAGAAGAGGATGTTGAGTTCATCGTTTCTCGTCCTTTCTTCACGCCGATGTTTTAATCCAGAGAGGATGATCTCTGATGACTGAAAAATTCTGACCAGATTGAAGACGAGCAGCTCAAGATGAGCCCTGACACGAGGTTTCGCTGCCGGGGGTCGTAAAAAAACAAACAACCCCAAACCAAAACAAAACAAGACAGGGGAAAAAAACAAACCTTGAGAAGATGTTAGACTTGGATGTGAAGTGTGTTTTGTGGGGACATGTGGATGTGATGTGACTTCTGTAGAATCTGCCAGACCACAATGACAAAGGACTTCCTCCACGCCACTCGCAGGGACCAGAAAAAGAACATCTAAGAAAAAAATTGTGTGTGTGTGTGTGTGTGTGTGTGTATATATATATATATTGGTGATGGGTATGGCAGGTGACTGGCCACTTTTTGCTGTGGGTCAACATTTAATTAGGTTCAGATCATTTGAGATCAGTTCAGTTTTTCTTTCTGTTGTTCTTTATAATTTGTCACCAAGGAGCTTTGCAGGCAGTCGTGTTTAAAAGGGAATAAAAACTCCCTTTTTACTGAAATAGGGAAAAACCTTAGGAGGAACCACGGCTCAGGAGGGAGGGGGGGGGGCCATCCCCCTCTTGTTGGCACTGGGATAGATAGTCGTCAAAGCGACTGTGAAAGGACTCTGACACGTTAAATGAATTTTTCATGTTTGTGAACTTTGCTATAAGTCAAAAGGATGGGGATTTGATGCATTCCACTTGCTTTGGTAGCAATAAGTGAATTTGATGAAGATAGACGTTTGGTGAACGGCTCCAAAACCTTGACAGCATCCACCATGTCACATCGACCTTGGAGCGAAGGGAGCTAAAACCGTGTCACTTTTAGTCGGGTTATGTTCATAGATCAGTCACTCTAGACTAGGGATACCTAGGTCCAGTCCAGCGAGAAGGGGCCGTCCTGAAGTTCTGCAGGTTTTTCCATGACCTCTACCTGTTCGATAGGTAGAACAGTACACACACACACACCTGTTTCCCAGGTAAAAACAATAACAAAAAAGCCCCGCCCCGCCCATCAGCTGCTTATTAAGAACTGATTGTGAAAACAGGAGAGAACTTCAGCTTTCTTGGGCCAAATCTGGCCTGCTCTGGACCTTCTCTGGACCTTCTCTGTCCGTGAGAGACCAGAGGGTTCCTTCTCCAAAGGAGAAGTCCAGAGGTTTCCTTCTGCACAGAGGCATCGTCGTGGGGCTGAGGGGCGGCACTTTAAAGCAGTGTGGAGGAACATCAGATGGAGCCAGAGCTGGTGAAGTCACCCCCCCCCCCCCTTTCACTGATCAAGCTTACGGTCCAGGGTGTGAGTCAGGCTCTTACCGAGCCCTGTTACATTGACTGAGTCCATTAAAACGGCTGTTAAAAAGAAAAACAGTGTCACGCCAAGTTCGCCTGAGGAGTATCCTCCGTTTGGAGTGACTCAAATGAATTGCGGGTGACTGAGAGGTCAGGGAGAGAGAGAAAGAGAGAGAGAGAAGTGTTGAAACATGTGTCTGTGAGTCTTCTAAAGGGCTTTAGATCAAAGGGATGGAAATGAACAGGAGGGAAGAGAAGTGCTCGTGAATAGGTGTGGAAACATTTCCTGGGCCAGACAGCGATGGCGAGCGAAATTAACAATATTCCTTTTTTTGTCATCCGAAGGACAGACACTCTGCATCCGTCCTTATCTTGTCCTCCTCTCTCTGTCAGCCAGGCCTTGGTGCAGTATGTCTCATTCTCTTTATGTCTTTTCTTCACGCATTCCTATACAGCGGTAGTCTAGTCTTTTGTTAGATGAGAGAGTTGTTCAGGCTGACAGCTCAGACCAGAATGGTACTGCTTTCCTGTCGTACCTTGAAGTGTTCTGCTGTTTGTCGTAGGGTTGAATGTAGCATCAAGGGCTGAATTAATGTGCCAGGAGCAAGACAAGTCTTGGACTAAATGTGTATCTGTCTGAACGAACCTGTTTACCCAGAATGCAGTTTTTGCCAGGAGCTCACCTCATTGGCTGAGAAGCCAGCCCGTAGAATTCGAGATAGCGGAGGCCAAGGCAGCTGCCGGTTTTCCTAGAATACAAGTAGGTCAATATTTGTTTTTCGTGTGTTTGTGTGTGTGTGTGTGTGTGTGTGTGTGTACCTTAAGACTTGGGTTTCTTTGAGAGTCGATTCAGTAGCAGAGTTTCTAGGGACATCCACCTCCCCCCCCCACTCTGGTCCCGCGCTGGTCGGGTTACTCTTGTGGCCTTCAGACGTCCTTGCACCCTTGGTTTGGAGGACACAAGACGAAGGACATCGGCCTAAATGACCACTTTGAACTGGGACCAGTAAATTGGTCGAGTGGAGGAGTTCAGATGAAGGCTGCAGGAAGGGAACTGGGGTGGGGGGTTTAGCTTAGATGTGGACATAGATTAAGGGCATAGTTTGAACAGCCAACCACTTTGTGTGTGTGTGTGTGAGTGTGTGATGGCAGTTTTCATCATCATGTCACTCTGTGATTGGTTGAACACTGTCCCAGATCAACATGAATGAGGGGAAAGTGATAATTAAACATAGAAATGATTTAAGCCACAATGATTGATTTGTGATTTTAAATCGATTGAAATATGTTTTAAATGCCTTTATTAGCTTCGTTTGAAGATTTGACACATATTTTAAAGTATATTTTCCTTCAAAGATTCTGTTTTGGTCACAGTTTATTATCATTGTAACCCTTCACTTAGTTTTCAGAAGTGACGTCTGTTTAGCACAAACCTCTGTTATACGATGTACCCCGTGTGAAGTCTCAGTTGGTTCATTCCAGGTTGTTTTCACTTTACAGGGAGTTTATATTTAAGTGTTGTCGATGGTAGGTTCCTGCCCTAAGAGAGACAGAGAAAGCAGTGTATGGGGCAGAAAGTGAGGCCCTGTCCAGACCTCAGCTTGTCTTCAGTGCAGTTCAACTCAGGCTACAGATGTTTCTCTCGCTCTCCCTCTCCCTCTCCCTCTCTCTCTCTCTCTCTCTCTCTCTCCCTCTCCCTCTCCCTCTCCCTCTCTCTCTCTCTCTCCCTCTCGCTCTTGCTCTCCCCCTCTCTCTCTCTCTCTCTCGGTTCTTTGTTGAAGTGTTACTCCTTGTGTGTGCATTTGTGCATGATGTAAGCCAGGCTCAACCAGGTCTCGCTTTTGTCTCAGTGAAACATCATCTCTGAGAAACTTTGCTCCTTTAGACGAGCTCACTGCTAGCGGTCCGCTACCTGCTTTTCGGACAAACCGTCTCCAGTTGGAGAACGTGGCCTGTCTTAAAGGGCTAGCTCACCCTGTTGACACACAGGCCCATTCAGACAGCTGCCTCCTAGTGATTCAATCACCAGACATCACTTTTCATATGGGTTATTTCATTAGGCCAGTAGTTAGCTGGGTTTTTGATGATTTCCATGTTTTGTTGATATTCATCAGTAAGACTTACAAGGACCTACATCTTGTCCTTGGATCAATAGTAAAAGAGTCTCTTTTGTACAGCTCATCCTGTGAGAACAAATACGAATTTACCATTAAAAAAAACAACAAACAAACAAACAAAAACATGTTTACTTGGAATACAGCCTCGGCCGATAAAAATCACAGTGAATCATTGTTGGTTTGGGGTGGTAGAGGTCTTTCTGGGAAAGAAGCTTATTTTACTGAAAAACAGAGAAAAACTGAAAAGCCCAAATGTTTCACTGGAACCACCCTCTCAGGCACTGACACACACTGAAGGAAAGTTTTTAACAAGCTCATGTGTCACAAGAGGTGAACTACTCTTTTAAAACTGTTCTCTGTGTGTGTGTGTGTGTGTGTGCGTGTGTGCGTGTGTGTGTGTGTGCGTTTGCCTTACTCACACCTACTGTGTGCTCTGCTCTTTGTCTTATAAACTGGCGGTTATTGCTTGCACTTGCCCTATTGAATTGATGTAATACCCAGTGCTTACTAATAGGTCTCTCACTGTACTGAAGCTTGAATTGTTTCACTTTGGATAAGAGTGTCGGCTAAATAAATGTAACATTGTGTGTGTGTGTGTGTGTTTGTGTGTAGTCAGACCCAGCAAACACTCACATCATGAACACCTTTCCTGTTTGTAGCATTTCTGTGTGTGTGGGTGTGTGTATATAGTCAGACCCAGCAAACTCTCACATCATCAATGCCCGTCCTGTTCGTAGCATTTTGGTGTGTGTGTGTGTGTGTGTGTGTGTGTGTGTACGCAAGATAACTGGTGTGTGTTAAAACACAAGCGTGATGAGTGTTCTGACTGTTTTAAGAGATTTAAGCTTTTTTAATATTATAATGACGAGTAACATTTTGTTGTCAGTGACATCGGTCATATTGACTGATTGTGCTAACAAATATAGGAGCCTCACACACACACACACACACACACACACAGAGGCAGGAGGCGCTGAGTAAACAGGCGGGCGTCGGGCTACAGGCGAGGTGGATGTTGTCTGAGCCAGCGGAGTAAATAATGGCGCTCAAGCTGCTGGAGAAGAGTGGTCGGGGGTTAGAACACAAATCGACTTCTCATTCCTTTAACAGCTGTTACGTGTGTCCCGAATGCCAAACGCACAAGACCGTGTCAGAGTGTAATTTCTCTCGCTCTCTCTTTTTTTTTTTTCCCCAAAGCCCTGGTGTTGTTTACTTAGACGCTTTACGGGGTAGGCTTGCAGGAGAATTTGTTTGGTCCTGGTCGCTTGTCTTGTGTTTCTCTCAGTTGCTCTGCTGTGGGAGCTACGTCTTGACACGCACGGTTGAAATGAGGTGTGCGCCTATGAACAGAGTTCATGCTGGTCTTCACCTGGAACCAGTATAAACCTGTTTATATTCCCATTTCCCTGGTTCCTTAGGCTCACGCCGTGAACCACACCATGAAATTTTCAGCGTGGTTTGAGCCCTGTTAACTGTTGCTTCAGCCCTGTTAACTGTTGCTTCAGCCCTGTTGACCGTAGTTTCAGCCCTGTTGACCGTAGTGTCAGCCCTGTTCAGAACCAGAATCCCATACTGAAGACGTTCAGATGTATCCGTTACTCCGGGTCTGTACTTGGAGCTTTTTCAGCGTGACCTCACTTAACAAGGCTGTTGTTTATATTATGGCTACTGTTTGGTTTAAACATTGTGCTTCTAGCAAGATTATTGCAAAAGATTTTTGTTGTTGTTGTTTGCAAACCCAAAGCAGGTATTTGTAATGGTGCTTTGCCAAACAGCAAGTCAGCCGCTGAAGGAATCTGTTTTAGCGGTGATTGTTGTTTTGTGTGTATGAGTGTGTGTGTGTGTGTGTGTGTGTGTGTAAAAATATGAACAGCAGATGGATTGCGCTTTTCTATGGGTGCGATCCCGTCAATCAGGACAGAGACACTTCGGTTCATCGGTGAAGTCCATTTCCACATTAACATATTGTGGTTTCTGATTGGCTAAGGAGAGCACTTACTTAAAAGGTGCGGCCAAAACCCTGACATGACCCCACCCTTCCAGGACCAGGCATGAGGAACTAAACACAGAATCATTCTGAAATAGAGTGAGAAGCTTTTGCTTTCGGCTGGGAATAACTGCCCATTTTGTGGAATGAGTGGCTTGTAGTTCATCACCTATCAGTGTTTCTGTGTTTTAACTACTGCAACATAAATGAATGTCCCGATGTAGAAATTCTTCTAACCGGTGTACCACTGTCTTCTCTGCGAACTGTCGAAGACTGAGAGTGTAGGGGGAAAGATGATGATGATGTGTGAGTGTGAGAAGATCGGCGATGTTTTACAGTGTATTTGTATTTTTGGGGGACTGGTGGGAAACCAAATGTTCTCTTCCACTCTGGCTGCCATCGCTGCTGTACAACTGAGCCTTCTGGGAACTGCGGTCTTTCTCGGACACCGACTAAAGGATTAGTTTGGCCTGATATGTTAAAAGGAGAAGAGCAGATTTGTAGCCCCCTGGTGAATATAAAGCGTGGGATTGGACAGTGGAAGAGTCAAATGAGAGTGTGTGTGTGAGAGAGAGAGAAAGAGAGAGAGAGAGGGAAATTGAGCAAGGCTTTAGAGCAGAGAGAGAGAGAGAGAGAAATAGATGGGGGAAGAGGCCAATTCCATTCCCCGAGGTTCTGTTGCAAAGCGATGCAAAGTCTCTCAGGGTCACACCATCCGATCCACAACGTTCTTTCAGGCAGCGCTGCGACGTTCCTGCTCTCTCTCTGTAGAGCAGACATTCCATTCCTGAAATACACTCAAGTCTGGTAGGCATTACCGCGACCGCCGAGGCGAGCGGCATTGACTCCGTTTTTTAAAATAACACGAGGGAGACTCGCTAACAGCAGCGACTATTAGCAGGTGCTTGGGAGCTAATGGAGTGCTAATCGTGCTAGCCATGGATTGATGTGAGGTGTGTAAACACAATTTGGAAGACATTTGGATTAGGAGTCGGTACATGTGCACAGAGGATGGATGACGAAAGCCATGCTGGATGAGAATTTGGGTGGAAACCTAACCTCTGAACATTAGAGGAAATTAGTGGTGTGCATATATCCGGAGCCCAACCGTACGTGATTTATGGTTCGGTATGTATCGTGAACCGAAGAATTTTCCACTGCACAAAGGTTGACGCAGTGTTTAAGGTTACAGAAAAGTTGTGATATTTACTTCACTTGGACAGTCACACACATGTACAGTATATGGTGTTAACTGCTCCCCTCCCCTAGTGCAGTAAAAACAGATAGAAGCTAATACCTGTGGTTTTTGTTATTTCATAGTGTTTACCCAAAGAAATGACATTTTGTTTTAGCAAATCACAATCAGCCACTGTCTGTCAGAACTGCTGTTTCCTGGCATTTCTTATTTTGTCTGTCGTACCGAAAACGTAACCAAAACCTCAGCTCATAAACCTGCGCCATGCTGCTCAGCAGTGACTTTTGTATACCATCTAACAACTAAGTGAAACAAATAAGGCTTCGCGGCTTTATCTGGATGGTACTGTTGTGTGTGTGTGTGTGTGTGTGTGTTGGGGGGGGGGGTGTTTGTGTGTAAGAAAGAGAGATAGTGAGATCCGTGATAGCGGAGGTACTTAACGAAGCACTTTCGGGCAGACACGGTGTTTTGTGTCTTAGGAAAAAATTCAAATATCTGTTGCCAGAGGGAATGCAGAACTCAAATAGCCCGGCCAGTTACCCAACTTTAAACGAGTTTTGAAGGTGGTTTTCGTTTTAAGTTAGAAGCTATAGATGGCTTTTGAAGATAGTGAGGCGGTGTGTAGCTTTTAAAACTCAGTGATCTAGCAAAATGCGGACTTCATGGGGAAAAGATGGCATTCTTTTCATGTCTACCTCACTGCTATATTAATAGACACGCACCACCGATGTCAAAAGCCCAAATCGTTCTGCTCACAGTTTATCTGGTAGTCAGACAGTTGCTTTGCATACGGACGCGTTTGTGGGCGGACGGTTTCTTTACAGTTTTTTAAGCAAAACATTTTTCTCAGCTATGCCAGTCATGCCAGTCTGCCCGCGTATTAGACCCTGGGATAAACACTGAGTTCATTATGGGGGTTTTTTTTGGAAAGCAACTTGTCTCGCTGGTATTTGAGTTTTAGCAGAAATAAATGGTAATTGCTTTGATTTGGAATGTTGATTTTTTGTCAGTGTGTGACGTATTGAACCGTTTGGACTACTAGTTGTCATGCCAGAGCTGGTTTTCCAAAGTTCACTGCTTTTTGTCTTGCTGTGTCCTGCATGCCTGCTCCTTGGGCCCCTGTAGAAATCCAAGCAGAGTGTTACAGGGGGGACGTCCAGGCCCAAACCTTAACGTCCAGGGCCAAATCCCCCCCCCCCCCCCCCCCCCACCACACACACACACACACACACACACAGACACACACACACACACACGATTGCTGCGTTTTGATAGAGCATCTGCTTTTTTTTTTTTTTTTTTTTTAGCATTTCCCACCAAAAACGCTGGTGTCCGATTTCCGACCCGAAACACACCGAACGCGACACCTCTTTACTGTACAGTTGTGGTTGTCATGACAATATATTTCTGAATGAAATCTGATTGGTTTGTCACCATCATAATATATGAAAAAGAACAGCAAAACCTGAAGAATGCGGAATCGTGTGGCAGGAGAGCATACTGAGCATTTTTACTGTCGGGTTTAAGGTCACTGCACCACGCGTCAGCCTTCAAGAAAGTTCCCCTGTGACTGTACGCTCCACTAAAATCAACTAAGGGGCCAAATTACATGTTTGAAATTAGTACCACTGTAACGTGTATTAAGGTCAGGCGTTGTTTTAACTGTGGGCTTCCCCCCCCCCCGATTTCTCCTCTGCCCTTCCAGAAATTTCCACTCTTAAAGAACGTTGATCAAATGCGTAATCGTATTTGTGTGCTGCAGCCCGTCTAAGATTTGAATCCGGCCGTCGATGATTGGCCTCCTCGTTTCGCCGTGTTTGTGTGGTTGGACTGGTACTTTGTGTTCTGAATAGACTGCTAATGGAGAAGCGTGTAGACGAAGGGAGAACAAGCTGTTGGTTCCTCTCGCTGGAACTTTTTAATTGAATGAGTCATAAAAACCCCATATGCCAGTGTGTTAAATCAAGTATAGTAATTACCACACACACACGCTCACACATGCACATGGGCATTCGCAGGCAGGCATTCCCTTGAGTTTGATGTATATAGGGCAAATTAAAAAAAAAAAAACAAGCCGCCTTTCAAATCATGTTTGCTTCTACAGCGTGTGTTTGTTAACTCGAATGACAAAATGGAAAATGGGATGTTTTCCTGTCAAAGGTCTTCATGGTGGTGCCCTCTAGTATCTCTCTCTCTCTCTCTCATTCTCTCTTTCATGTTCTCCTTCTCTCTCTCTCTCTCTCTCTCTCTCTCTTTCTCGCTCTCTCATACATTCACACGCGCACGCACACACACACACACACACACACACACACTCACTCACTCACACACGCTTATTTACTCTGTTGATCTTAGCAGGAGAGTGTGGAGTGAGTCTATTGGACTTGTGTGTAGAGCCAGGAGTGTTCTTACAGGGATCTCCTGTGTGTGATGGAAAGACTGTTATTGGTGTATCTGCATCCATGTCATAGCTAGGGTCATAAAGGCAGCTTCTCTGACTTCCTGTGGGGCTCTGTTGGGCCCCCCCCCCCCCTCCCAGGTCAAGTCTTTCCCAGCAACTGGGTCAATGGAGTTCAGAGTCACATGGCTCTGCTGTGGCCAACTGCATGCTGTAAACTGAGCCAAACACACACACACACACACACACACACACACACACACACGGGTTCTCATGCACATTCACGCATAATAGCAAAAGTGTCAGAAACAGCTGTGTCCAAAACACACACACACACGTGGAACACATTCATTCTCACTGTCTCTCTCTCTCTCTCTCTCTCTCACTCCCACACACACTCCCACACACACAGTCACACTTTCACTGCTGACTTACACAA
>NC_044502.1:3247500-3260000 GCF_902362185.1 Chanos chanos | reverse complement strand
CTCTCTCTGTCTCTCTCTGTCTCTCTCTCTCTCTCTCTCTCTCTCTCTGTCTCTCTCTCTGTCTCTCTGTCTCTCTGTCTCTCTCTCTCTGTATGAGTTGACAGGCATTCTGCGCTGCCTCAGCTGTCCCGTGTGTTGTTTTCTACAAACACTGATGAATGAACACAATGAAGCTCTTCTCCTCTTCTCTCTCCTCGTGGTTTTCACTTGCTTTATAAATCCACGTCTCGGCCTTTCTCTCCTCACCCCGCGCCCTTGTTTTTTTTTCTTTTATTATTCTTTTTTTTTTCCCTTTCTCTTTTGTGAACTGAATTGAAATGTCCTCCTGTAAACTTGTATCTCTCCTTCTTCTCCCCCTTTTCTCTCTTTGATCTCTAACCCGCTCTTTCTTCCTCCTTCTGTCTGTCTCTTCGTTGTTGTTTTTTTCTTGTAAGCAAAATCTTTTCACTTTCTTCTGAAGTTCTGTGCTGTAGCTTTAGCCCGTAGCAGCAGGAGTCCTGCCCCCCCCCCCCATCCCCAGCAGGTGCATGGGTTTGAATGTGCTCTCTGGAGAGCTGACGCCATTGGCTGTCGTAACGGTTGGCAGAGTGGCAGAGAAATCCCATTGGCTGAGAAGAGTTCTCTTGTGTTCTTTAAGTGGATCCAGAGTTCCAGATGTCAGCGTGGTGTTGCGTTCCCATGGCGTTCTCTGACGGGGGACACACCTGCAGAAAAACGGGGATAAAAGCCTGTCTTGAGGATTCTCAGAGTGGTTGTCCTCAGGCAGAAGTGCTGTTCATATGTAGCCCACACAACACTTCTGTCTTCTCACAGGAGTGCCGGTGGAAAGACTTGCTGTTTTTTCCCAAAAGTTTCCAAAAAGGAAACTCTCTCTCTCTGTCTGTCTGTCTGTGTCTCCCTCTCTCTCTCTCTCTCTCTTGTTTGCTTTCCCTGTGAAGAGCTCCA
Organism: Chanos chanos; assembly: GCF_902362185.1. NCBI lineage: Eukaryota > Metazoa > Chordata > Actinopteri > Gonorynchiformes > Chanidae > Chanos > Chanos chanos. Next base: position 3,259,055 of record NC_044502.1, on the reverse strand, counting down.
AACCCCCTATAGATAAATTTTGCTTTTCAACTTTGTAAGATAAACACACACACACACACACACACACATACATACATACATACATACCTGCACACATATTCACACATACACACACACACACATTTGGATTGTATATTAACAGCTGTAACACATTAATGGGACACATCAGAACTGCACCTGCACAAATGTTGCAAGTGCACGGTCACACCAGCTCTGGCAAGGTGTGTGTGCGTTTGCGTGAGCCTTTGTGTGCGTGCGCACTTGTGTGTGTGCGCGTGTGTGTAACTCCATCCTTCTCCAGTGCCCCTGTGGCGTGATGCGCCTTTCTCACACAGGCACGCAACACATGCAAACTGGTTTTCTCCCTCGCTGCAGTCACTGAGGAAACCTCCAGCAGCCTCTCTCTCTCTCTCTCTCTCTCTCGACTTCTCTCGCTCTCCCTCTCTCTCTCTCTCTCTCTCTCTCTCTCTCTCTCTCGACTTCTCTCTCTCTCTCTCTCTCTCTCTCCCTCTCTCTCTCTCTCGACTTCTCTCTCTCTCCCCCTCTCTCTCGACTTCTCTCGCTCTCCCTCTCTCTCTCTCTCTCTCTCTCTCTCTCCCTCTCTCTCTCTCGACTTCTCTCTCTCTCCTTCTCTCTCTCTCGACTTCTCTCTCTCTCCCTCTCTCTCTCTCGACTTCTCTCTCTCTCTCTCTCTCTCTCTCTCTCTCTCCCTCTCCCTCTTTCTCTCTCTCTCTCCCTCACTCTCTCTCGACTTCTCTCTCTCTCTCTCTCTCTCTCTCTCTCTCTCTCCTTCAACTTCTCTTCCATTTTATCACTGTCTGCCTGGTACTTATTTACTGTGGCTTCATGTCCCGAGTGATTTTTGACGTTGGCGTTATAGGGGTTTTTTTTTTTCTGTGTGTACTGTCTCAGCGTGTTCCGTTGTGGTTCGGTTTGATTAGAAACTGCACAGAACTCCACTCGGTTCTGTTCAGGGAGAACCGGAATGAGACTGCAGGAAAACCATTTCATTATTAATTCCTCTTTCATTCTGCCGGGTTGTCACGAGCCGCTTCGGAATTCTGCCAGCAGCAGTTTTAATCACTGTGAATCTCACGAGGAAAAGACAATATCGCGGAAATATTAAAGGCATAATGTGTAAGTTAGAAATAGAGAGCAACGATGCTTCAAACATTGTTTATACTGTGAAAAATATATTTGAGTGAATGTCCAGAGCTGCTTCCATAATCACGTTGCATAACTTGTTTTTGTTTATTTATTGATTTATTTTAATAGCGTTGGCACACGTGTAGCAGTGGCCCTGGAGTGTAGTAACACAAGGAGCGTCACACAGCGTGGGGGTGGAACAGTTTTTAAATGGGCTGTGTTAGTGGGAATTAGTGGTCGCCGTGGCGACACAGTGGCACTTGTTCGGGAGAAGCGCTAAATGATCGACACTGTCCCCCGCGGCCGTATCCCGAAATAGGCAAAACAAGGGACATCTGATGTAAATGGAAAAGGCCTTTTTGGAAAGTCAACAGGATTCCCAAAAATTCCAAGCACTGTGATCCAAAATTCCGTTGCAGTTTCCGGATCATTTAGATGAAGGAGTTGAGGAATGGTGAATTGTTTTTTACGAAAACAGACGTGTTGTTGTTGTTGTTGTTGTTGTTGCTGCTGTCACTCAAAAAAACAGAAATATGAAAAGCAGCATTCTTAAAATAAGTACCGAAGGAAAAAAAAAATCCCAGAGTATTTACAAGGAACCGCCACGGTTGGCATTTCCTGCAGTGCTGCGGAGACGGCGAAATTCCTTTTCCTTTTCTGGAAAAGTATGAAGGGTGAACATGTCAGAGTCCCGCAGGAATGACAGGCGAGTATCAGCTTTTGGGGGGAAAAAACGCCTTCCAGGTCTGTCTTCCCACCGGATTCCCGCTCGGGCATCCCGCAGGCCTGGCACCCTGGGCAGATGTATGAGTTAAATGCAGGCGCTGAGACGGTGGCTTGAATATTTATGGAGGAAGAGGTGAGTGGTAGCGCGTGTCTCTCCGATTCGCTGTTCTCTGCCAGGGTTTCATTATAGAGGTGTCACGTTGTGGTAGCAGATTTGACAGCTTTATTGGAGAGGTGGGTTTTTTTTCCCTACCCTGGGAAAGGTGGAGAGGGAGAGAGGGAGAGGAAGAGAGAGAGAGAGGGAGAGGGAGAGAAAGAGGGAGAGGGAGAGGTAGAGGGAGAGGTAGAGGGAGAGGGAGAGAGAGAGGGAGACGGAGAGGGAGAGGGAGAGAGAGGGAAAGGGAGAGAGAGAGAGGGAGAGGGAGAGAGAGAGAGGGAGAGGGAAAGGGAGAGAGAGACAGGGAGAGAGAGAGGGAGGGAGGGAGAGAGAGCGAGAGAGAGAGGGAGAGAAGGGGAGAGAGAGAGAGAGAGAGAGAGAGAGAGAGATTCTGAGTAGTGATATCATCATGCACACAGACAGCGGCGGCTTGCTTTTACTGCTTTTGTTCTCTCACATATGAGAAGTTCTTTCTCCCCGAAAACAACAGCTTTCGACTGCTTTAGCAAACCCCCCCCCCCCCCCCCCCCCCCCCCGAGGAGTACGAGGGAAAGGAAAAAAAAACCAAACAAAAAAAAGCACCCAAAACATCCACTGGAGGATGGAGGACTAGAGTCATTTTTAATGAGGACATTACAGAAGCTCTCATGGCTGTTCAGTTAAACGTGAATAAATAAATAAAATGGAAAAACGTCACTCTTTGAATTTTCCAGGCTGGGTAGTTCCCAGTATTGACTCTCCCATATTTACTCTGACTCACACTCCTGGACGCCTGACTCACACACGGGTAATGACTCACTGTCCCCATTGAAGAGGGGGGACAAAAATTGTATATAAAGTTAATATGTTAAAAACAGCAAACATTCACTGGGATCTTTCTTAGACATGATCTGTTTTGGTCTAAATCTGGGTTATTCATCTTGACCGACATTACAGATATTTCCACTCAGTCTGTGAGTCAGGTGTGAGGACGCTGATGGCAGATCAGGTGCGTCAAAGAACTACCAGCGATCACTACCACAAAAAATAATAATGGAAAAAGAAAAGGAAGAATTTTGGATTTGGGGTCCAGATTTGATTTTGGGCCCACGTCTCTGCCCATAAACAAGATATTGCTCAACCTGAGGTTTGTTTTGCTGTTAGGAAATGATGTCGTGATGACTGACAGAAAAAAGGGATATTGTGTCAAAAAGCGGCCCAGTGTTTGTTGGATCATTCCCTCCTCACCCTCTCCCAGTGTCCACGGTTCCCCCCCGGTGACTGGCATGTGGCCTGTGTGTGTGTGTGTGTGTGTGTGTGTGTGTGTGTGGTAGCTGTCAAATTGATTGGGTTGGAGAAAGTTGAGTGTCCTTTGAGACGAATAAAGACTGTCACAGCTATCTCACAGCCTGACACCAGCGCTCTCATAGGGCACTGCCGCTCCACTAAGCACTTTCCAAGGGCACAAACTCCTTTTTTTCTCTCTCTCTCTCTCTCTCTCTCCCCTTTTTCCATTTCGCTTTGTTCTTCTGTTCTCCCTTCCTATCTTGATTTACATGCTCTGTCCCTCTCACATGCACGCATTCTCTCTCTCTCTCTCTCTCTCTCTCTCTGTTTCTCTTTCTTTTCTTTTTTTGATGCCTTCCATTTCCACCGTCTGTTTTTACACGTCTCTGTGGTTGTTGATTTCCTGGGCTTGTTTTATTTATTCTTTATTGAAGCCTATAGCAACAGATAGACCCAAAATGCTCTGGAAACACTACAGGCTTCCTCCCACACAAATGCATTAGCAGTAGCTCACTCTCACTCACTCTCTCTGTGAGTGTGTGTGTGTGTGTGTGTGTGGGCACTTCAATAATTGACGAGGGGGAGGGCTTTTTGGAAAGCGCCCTGATTGGGAAACGCTTAGCGTTTCCGCGCCGCCGGACGTTGGCGTCGAGCGTTCTGCTTCCGAGCTCCAAGCTTTCTCAAATGAGCTGAGGCGGGCCAGGTTTAGCCGTACGCCGCCGCTGAAGCCGCCGATGATCCCGTCTTTCTGTGGGCCCGGTCCGTGATGCCCGACGGGCGGAGGGAGGGAGGGAGGGAGGGGGGGATTACCGAACAGCATGACGCGGCCTCTCTGGTTGCCAGGAAACATCTGTTGGCCTCAGGAGCCCCGGGGCTGGGCGTCCTGAACGCTCAGGAGCAGGCAGCGCCACACAGGTGGAGTCAGGCTGCTTCAAGTCTTCCCTTTAATGAGCCGGCGTCCGAGCGGCTTGGAAGGCTTGGCCTAAGATGGTTACCTGGTTACCAGGTTGCCAGCCTTTTTTTTGTTTTTCAATGTTGCTGCTGGGAATGGCTCAAGTAGCTGGGCTTGTTAGTGCACTTATCATCAAATCCACTTGCGTCCAGTAACAAAAAAAAAACCTTAAAAAGACAAAACAATGTTTGCAAATCACAAATGCCAAGCAGACTGTTCCTGACTGTTGTTTTCTCTTTGTTATTTTCCTGTGTTTTTGAGAGGGAGGACTTTGGGAGAAATTCATAGAAGAGTTTTGGGGGGTGATTTTTTTTTTTTTTTAACAGATCTCTCTCTCTCTCTCTCTGAGGGACTCTATGAAAGATGTCAGAGGAGGTCATAGTCATCGCCAAGTGTTCCTGACTGTTATTTTCTCTCTCTCCCTCTCTCTCTCTCAGAGGGACTCTATGAAAGATGTCAGAGGAGGTCATAGTCGTCGCCAAGTGGGATTACACGGCGCAGCAGGACCAGGAGCTGGACATCCGGAAAAACGAGCGTCTCTGGCTGCTGGACGACTCCAAGACGTGGTGGAGGGTCCGGAACGCCGCCAACCGGACCGGCTACGTCCCGTCCAATTACGTAGAACGCAAGAACAGTCTGAAGAAAGGATCGCTTGTGAAGAATCTCAAAGACACACTTGGTAAGAGACCCAAGCCCCGGTTCTCTCTCCCTTTGGTTCTGAGATGTGTGTGTGTGTGTGTGTGTGTGTGTTTGTGTTTTATGTGATGCGGTTTAGCTCTGATATGACAAAACGTGTCATATAATTCAATACCTTCTAAAAGGAGACTTTCAGGTGAGTCCAGTTTGTAATGGCATTGCTTTACTCTCAGTCTCTCTCTCTCTGAAAACTCTGTGTGGTCTTTAGGTTGATCAGTTTCAGGTGAAATTACCAATTAGCCTGTTTTTTTTTCTTTCCGTGTGAGAAAGCTGCTTTTATGTCATTCACATGCCAGGAGCCCCCCGCCCCACATACACACACACACACACACACACACACACACACACACACACGTGCTCATGCACATGCACGCACACACACGTACGTGCACACTTGCATGCACTCTTTATGATCTTGAAAAAGTCAGTCTAACCAAAAACCTTGAAGATCAAAGGAGTGTAAAACAGAGAGAGAGAGAGAGGGATAATTGGGTGGGGTTTTGTTTTAAAAGCTAATTAGTTCCTCAGCCCATTAATCATGTCATGGACGGAGGCGCCTGGATCGATTCACAGAGTTGTTCGGTACGGAAGGAAAGAAAGAGAAAGGAAAAAAAAAAGGCGCTTCCACGAGTAAAGAGAGAGCAATCAGCCGTGACATTCCAGCCCCGGCCCCGAAAACAACCAGAATTAATAACATAGCAACCCCCCCCCAACAAAAATCGAAATCTCCCATTTAGATTTCAGATCGCTGGCCGCCCATCAGATTGATCTACCATCAGTAATCCATATGAAGTTTACAGGACTGGTCTGGGTCAGACGCAGGTCACGTTAATGTCATCGACTTTTTTCTTTTTTCCTTTTTCCCCCTCTCTGTCTGATGGAATGGTGGTTCGACGACATCGCTGGAGCAGCTGTCAAAACGGGTCAAATTCTGCGCCTCGGTCTGATATAATCTGGGGATTATGAATAATCTGACATGCATGCCTCGTAATCTGAGAGCAAGCGTAGCGCAGCTGGGTTTCACCTTTTTGTTTGTATTAAAAGCAGCTAAAGGTCACGTAAGCCACTGTACGTGGGGAATTTTAAATTCAATCACTGAAAACTGAACATTAACGACGCCTCCAGTGTTTTCCATTCCCGAACTGCTCAGTCTCAGCAGTTCTGTGTAAATCACAAGGCTTTTTCACCAGGACGCGTCATCAGAGGACGAGATCCTGACGAGAACGTGATTGAAATGAATCGGGTTTTTGGTCCCGTGTTGTATTCATTGCCTATCTAGATTTGAGAGCTGGTTTGTCAAACACACACTGAGGCAGGCGGCAGTGATAAACCTCAAACTCAGCAGTTTGAGACCGATACGCAGACTGACAGAAGAATCTAAGAAGAGTGTGACAATGTCAAATTCAGACTGGCAACGCAGTTAAAACCCTCCACGCACTCTCACATACGCCAGGGTACGTGTGCATGTGAGAGAGAGAGAGAGAGAGAGAACGCGAGCATGCAACATGTTTCCCCAATCAAGCTAAAAGGATCTGTCTGTTTGGCCCCTAGTGCTCAACCGCTGGGTTTGTATTTTCTAGAATGTTCTCTGTCTCCGTTTCTCTCAGTGTTTTTTTTTCTCTCCACACCAATAAATGAGACTCCAATCCATCTGTCTCTCTCTCTCTCTCTCTCCACCAAGGACAGGAAAAAAGGAGGGGAGACCGCGCAGACAGATACGTTGAAACACTTCTCCCTGTTAGAGAGAGAGAGATGCTTAGAGATGATCCGAGGTCTTCACTGGTTCTCTCTGTAAACGGAGAGTAATTGATGTTTTGTTGGCTGGTGTGGTGATGGGTAGTGATTTTTCCCGTTGATTTGAAGTTCGGCTGACCGTCTCCAACGCCTCTCTCTCACATGACACTGGCGCATGAAGGTCAAAGGGGTTGTAAAAAAAAAAAAAAAAAAGGGGTTAAATGAATATTGGATTTGAGCAGGAGTGGCTAATGCTTCCCTAACATGCGGTTTATAAGAGTTCGCGCAGTTGGTTGTGCTAGTTAATCTCGGTTTTGCAGTGTACTCTTATTTAAAAAAAAAAAAAAAGGAAAAGGAAAAGAAAAGCATAGCAATGAAGAGAAGACGTGGGGCCATGACTAGTAGGATAACACACAGTTATTAATTTGTCAAAGGTTATGGGTTATTCCCTGTCTCTTTTAAGCTGATTTTTTTATTTAAACTAGCTGAGTAATGCGTCTTAGCGCATTTTCGCGTAATTACTGCTCATTTCTCAGTCAAAGCGTTTACTTTGATGTACAACGACAGTACACTAGTATGCCATGTCGGACACAGCCACAGGCATCGTATTTGGTGTGAACGACAAGTCATAATGAAGGACAAACAACAGTAGAGATTATATTTGAGACTTTAGAATACCTTCATGCCGTAAGACAAGGCAATCGCAAATCTCTTCGCAGTGAAGAATTTACTACTCGCGACTCGGAGCATTAGCATTACAGACAGGCGGTGCTACTCGTCTAATTCTCTGTCTGTTAAAACGCCTGTCGGTTCCCCAGTTTGGCCTTAAATAATACTTAACTTCGGGTGTCCTGCTTTAACAACGGCGCCCAGTTCCGCATTGATCTAATTGATCGATTCGGGCCGGGCGGAAAATGCTGCTGCTCCGTTCGGGCACACAGTGTTCTTTTTGGGGCAGCACAGTAAATAATTTCCCCGAACATCGTCATGTTCAGCAACAGGGGAAAAAAATGTCGTTTATCTTTATTTGCGTTATGACAAGGCCCGCACTGACATTGTGTAACGATTGGCCACATAAATATCATGTTGCTTTCACATTCCTGACATGAGTTGCCATCGTAGCGATTTCTGAGCTCTTGGGTTTTTTCCCCACTTACACAACACACATGCACCTTCCTGCCTACCTGTGATTTTTAAGCAAGTTGATGCCTTTTTTTCCCACTGAGTTCACATTCCAGGAGCATAACTTAATGTCAGTTTTAGACGTGTCTGAAAGACAGCAGCTTTTAGCTGAGCTCCTGGATCCTCAGGCCTGATTGGTTTAGATGTTCCATCTCCCTCTCTGGTACCCTGATTGTCCTTTGCATCATTTCTTCCTGTCTTTTTCCTTCTTTCCTGCTCTCTCTCTCTTGCTCACTCACTCATTCAGGCACACACACACACACACACACACACACAGAGGGAGAGCCTGTTCCACAGTTGAGTGCTACAGGTTGTCTTTGGAATTTTCGAAGGCCTTTCCTGGAGTACTCTCAGAGCGGACTGTTTGCGTGACTTTGGCCCTGTACTCATACCTCAAGCAGTGTCCCACCAGATACACGGTGCCTGAGTTTAGGTGGTTGGTTGGTTTGTTTGTTTGTTTGTTTTGCAAAGCTGCCTGCCAACAATGTCAGTCACTGTAACCTCCAGACGTGCCTAATTGGTTCACTGTTTACAAGTTATTTCTCAGGCATGCCACTGTAAAAAAATAAATAAATAAATGTTTGTTGTATATATGGGGCTAATTAAAAAAGGCTTAAATTGGGATGGATGAACTGTGCACAAGTGTAGTCTTGTTTCTCTACGGTTGCTGGATTTGAGTGATTTAAGTGAGTGATCGCAAATGAGCCAAGAAGTTCCCCTGAGTTTGTTGCCTGTTTCTGGTTGTTTGTTTGTTTGGATGTAAACAGTAGCGAGAGTGTTCTTTGCACGTTTCAATGCGCTCATTAGTAAAATATGTGTTTGTGAGCTGTTGAGAACACACCACAGAACGGTGTGTCGCTGTGTGTTTTGCTCTCTTTGGTATCTCTGCATTTCCAACATACATGTCTGTTAAAGCCTGTCATTTAACTGGAAGATTATCATTATGTGAGTGCGTGCGTGTGTCCGTATGTATATGTCTGTGTGTGTGGGTGTGTGTGTGTGTGTGTCTACGCGTGTCTGTGAGTATATGTGTGTGTGTGTGTGTGTGTGTGTCTGTGTGTGTGTGTGTGTGTGTGTCTGTGTGTCTGTGTGTGTGTCCGTATGTATATGTCTGTGTGTGTGGGTGTGTGTGTGTGTGTGTGTGTGTCTACGCGTGTCTGTGAGTATATGTGTGTGTGTGTGTGTGTGTGTGTGTGGGTGTGTGTCTGTGTGTGTGTGTGTGTCTGTATGTATATGCGTGTGTGTGTGTCTGTATGTATATGCGTGTCTGTGAGTATATGTGTGTGCGTGTGTGTGTGTCTTTGTGTGTGTGTGTGTGTGTGTGTATCTGTACATATGCGTGTCTGTGAGTATATGTGTACGTGTGTGTGTGTGTGCGTGTGCGTGCATAAGCATGTGACAAACAGAGATTTTGATACATGCTGCATTTGTTTAAAGCACGAGTTTCCCAGAATACAGAGCTGGATGATAATCCAGTTAGTCGAATATGAATCCCCGTGTGAGACTCTGGACCAGGTATAGAGTGCCCACTCACTCTTCACTATCCTCTCATCTGTCCTGGAATCTAATCTTTGTAAAAAGGCTTTGAAAAAAAAAGAGAGAAAATCAATATGAACCATTAAAGGCTTCTGAGAGGAAAGGAGAGACTGGAAGATGAAGTGTTCTTAAAGACCCTTTTTTTTTCCAGTTTGAGGTTTTTTGTCTCAAACCCCCCCCCCTCCCCCGGCTGAAGCCATGCTGGAAAAACGCATCCCTCCATTTATGACGTGAAGGTGAAAAGCGCCGATGCCTCCGCGTCGGTTTTCCGACGAGGGGGAGCCTTTTCGTCGTAACGATGCCTTACCTACCCCCCCCCAACCCCACCCCCAACCCCCACCTCACTGAAGAGCTCTTAGAGCAAACAAAACTCAAAGTGACAAATTAATCCCAGTCTCTGGCACCACCTTCTCCTTCCTCCCCACTCGCAATCTGTACCTTCTCTCCGGAATGTTCTGTTCTCTCCCAGCCCCCCCCCCCCCCCCCTCTCAGCCCCCCAGCCCCGCCCCCCTCGATGCCAAGTCTTGGTGTGCTGCCCAAAAGAAAACACCGATGCAGCTGAATGATGCAAACTCTTCCACCACCGTTAAAAAAACAAACTGATGAAAGGAAAAGAAAGTTTGAAGGAAAGTTTGCTTGATTAAAGAGGACAGAATGACCCTCTCCTGTAAAATTAGTGTAGACTGTTGAGAGTGCCCTTTTCAGCTGCTCTTAAAGACTGGACAAGGAGAGCTGCAAGTGTTGTGTTTTGTTTTTTGGGGGTTTTTTTTAGTAATAATTTTACATCCAGGGGGGCAAATTTAGTGAGAACTCTGAGTTAGTGAATTCAGAGTAAGTCGTAAGCCTCCTAATAGAGGAGACCTATGGCTTCATTCACCTTGTAAAACAAAGCCCTAGGGCTCTTCTATTAGGAGGTTTACTACTTGTTCTGAATTCACTAACTCAGAGTTTTCACTCAACTCGCTTTCTGGAATACACCCCAGGTCTGTCCCAAATCCACTTCTGCTAGGCAACAGTCTTGCTGGTTTTCCTGTCAGTTAACTGCTGTGGATCTCTGATTGGCTCACAGACCTCTGATTTAAGAGGTGAATTGAGTATTACTCTCTGATTGGCTCACAGACCTCTGATAAAGAGGTGAATTGAGTGTTACTCTCTGATTGGCTCACAGACCTCTGATAAAGAGGTGAATTGAGTGTTACTCTCTGATTGGCTCACAGACCTCTGGTTAAGAGGTGAAGTGAGTGTTGATCTCCGACTGGCTCACAGACATTGGCCCTCCAGGACTGGATTGAGGAACCCTTGCGTCAGACATAGTGGCACTTCTCCAGGGAAGGAGAAATTCATTCTCTCTCTCTTTCTTTGTCTCTCTCTCACTCTCAGAGAGTATAACAAAATGGAACACCAGCGTGGCTTATTCAGACAGTCTCTCTGTAAAGTGTGGAGACCTTTTGAAACCCACTCTTTCTGAGAATTCTGTAATCACTGACTTGAACTGCTCTCTTATTTCGTAAATGCACGTCAATGATGTTCTCAGAGAGACAGGGGTGCGTGTGTATGTGTGTGTGTGTGTGTGTGAGGGAGAGAGAGAGCATGGCGGTTTATGTCGATGCTGCTTCAACTCTCAACCCCCTCCCCACCCCCATGTCAACACACACACACACACACACACGCACTAAATGCTTACAGAGGTCGTGTTTCATACAGGAGTAGAAGGCCTCTGTTATTCTGATCTGTCCGGGCTCCTTAGACTACTGAGATGGTGTCGTAAACATGCCTCTCTGTTATACGCTCCTGCCTCCCCCTGTTTTTGGCTCGGCAGGTGGAAAAAAAAAAACACAAACACTTTTCAGAATTTGTTTTCTCGCATTCTCACAGACACATCTTGTGTCTTGTCTTTTCAGTAGAGACACATCCACACATGCACAAGTGTAACTAAACTACACGCACACACACGCACGCACACACACACACACACACACACAGACACACACACACACACACACACACTCTCAATCTGTGCTCTGCACTGTTAAAAGTAGGCCAACCCTCTGTCTCTCCACTTTTGAGTGACTTGCCTCAACACCTGCGCTAGTACACTCACTCTCTCTCTCTCTCTCTCTCTGTTTCTCTCTCTCTCTCTCTCTCTCTCTCTCTGTTTCT
>NC_044502.1:3205000-3242500 GCF_902362185.1 Chanos chanos | reverse complement strand
CATACAACCAAATGTGCCACCCACATATTTCTTATATAGTACATATATGTATTCTCATTTTCCACCTACAGAAGTCACAGATTTACAGAGAGACACTGTATTTAGCCTATTGTGAACACTGATAATTAGGTTATAAAGAAATATCCTTTTTTTCCCCCCCATTGGTCATGTCTGTGGTTTACCAAGAAGAGTTTTTCTGTTTTGTTGTTCTTTTTTTCTTGCTCCAACATTTAATTTTCACAGCAATTTTTATAAAGGTAAGACATGTATGAATGTTCTTGAAGCTTTGTTATTTAAATTTGTTTCCTCTGTGTATCTATTTAAAAAGAGAAAGTTAAGGACAGACACAATGGAAAGACACTGTATCGACAACAGATGTGTTGAGAGTTGGAATACGTTTTGTTCAATAATAAAACACAAAAATCAAACAAAAAATATTTTGCAGAATAATTTGTTCTGGTTCGGAATTATGTGTAGCCCCCCCCCCCCCACGATATAAGCTTAAGAAACATTAAAAAGACATACGTGTGTGTCCTCCCAGGCTGGTTCCACGGGGCCTCTGTGTCCTGAGCCAGCAGGGGGCGCTATGAAAATCGAGTGAAACGGCTCTCGAGCCCATCAGCTTGTGTCACACTGGTTTGAGTTAGGGGGCTCCTGGGTGCCCCTGCAATGCTGAACTGGGCGATTGCTGTCTTCCAGAAGGAGAACACCACCCAGTCAACCACAGGGTCTTTGGTTTCAATCTCAGGTTTGGTGGTGCTCTGTCACTGTGTCCTTTGACTGAAGGGTCTGAACTCCAGAAACCTGTGATTCACCCAAACATAGTGAAAACTGGATGTTGTACTGGATGAGAATATAGGCTAAGTGTAAATAAATGTGAACGCAAGAGTTTGCAATCTCGTTTTCAGTCTGAAATTAAACTAATTCTGAGATTAGAGAAACACTGAGTGTGTCACAGGGAACTCTAGCTTTAATAGTATGTGCTATGTGTATGTGTCTTTAATGACTTACCTAAAGGCAGTGAGAGAAGCACCATTTTACAAAGAAAAGCCATGGGGTTTGAAAAGTCAGTTATGTGAATACTGTTTCACCTTTCTGCGTGCGAGAATTCGCTGACGTGCTTTTCCCATTTAAAAGTGTGATGACTACAATTGAAACCCGAGAGGTTCAGTACAGTAGTTCTGCAGGACTGGACTAGAGCAATATTGCTATAGTTCAGCCAGACATCCACTAGGTGGCAGCCAACCAACAAGGACAGTATTTTGAGTTGAGCTGGCATTCTGATGTAACCGATCAGAATCGGAGCGTTCTGATGGCAACGGGTTACTATCGTGTTTGCCAGGTCAGCTCCTGAAGGGCTACAGCTCTGGACACTTCAGGTCTCTCCTGCTTTTACACACCACATTCAGCACATTAAGTGTTTGATAATTAACTGATGAATTATACCTACCAGGTGTGTTACAGCATAGTGCGTTTCAAATATTTGAAACGCACAGAGTTGTGATCTTGCAGAAGCAGCAATCGGAGACACTTGGTTAGATAATTTCGCGCTAGGGATAACTAATCCGCCCTAAAGTCCCGAACAGCCACGGTGTGTTCTTCATTAGCGTTATTAGGGGAAGGGACCGAGTAACTGATCTCATGTCTGCCACGGTAAGAAGAAAGCAGCCGAAGCGCCTAATTTTTGAACACGCAGAGAGAGAGAGAGAGAGAGAGAGACCGCCCGAATTTTTGTGCTAGCTTTTGGAATGACCCTAAAACTGGCTCTTGACATAACCTGAGAGTTACATTTCTGCCTTCCGGGATGATATGATCTTTCATCCCCAAAATACACACACACACACACACACACACTCGTGCATTCATCTGTTTAGTGCGTGATTTAAAATCACAGTTGGTCATGCTGTTCCTGACCTAAAGCTACAGATGCATGGATACGTGACATATGTTTTTCGTTTAACTGAACTGAAAATAAAGAAGTTTAAAAAAAAGTATACAGAGCCCCAAGCTCGAGCAAACAGGAAAACGTCAAACATTTGGTGAAAAAGAGATGACTTTAAACTGCATGTGAGGTCTGTGAGCTGCAAGGACTTTTCAAACTTTAACTTGGACAGGCAATGTAAAGTCATTGATTTGACTAAATTAATTATATGTTACAAAATAAATGTGTTTATTGAAACTTAAAACCTGAATAATAAATATTTTCCCGACTGAGTCAAGGGACTGAGTTGATACAATGCGCTGAAATAAAAAGTTGACCATTTTCAAAGTGTACCATGACGAATGAGTTTGTTTAAAATGAACTTAGATTTCGAATGGGGGGTCGAGTAAACCCATTGCAAACTCGACAAACTGAATTCGAGCAGTTTCTGTGAATGAACTTGTGATGTTGATCTTGCTAAAACGTTTTCTCTCCTTCTTCTTCTTAACAGCTGTTGCCATCATGACTTAGATGTACGTAAGACTTTCAACGACCCCCCCTTTCTCCTTCATGCTGTCTCAAACTTTCTCTCCAAGGCCTGAGAGAAATCCGTCTGCCCTAGTTCATATTTGGTTTCATGACCACCTACCAGAAGACATAACCTACACAACCACAGAAATGTTAGGGCGAGCCGTACCACGGTGATTTTTTTTCTTCTTGCAGTTCAGCGCAGAAATGGTAACTACGAAAGCTCGCACGTTTATTACAAGTCGGTTTATTACAGTCTCTCTTGAGAATGAGATTCATTGAGGCCCAGATAACGGGTGTTCGGTCTCTGCATGGCCTTCGGCTTAAGCCGAAATGAATTCACAACGCGTCTTTTCAGACGATCGGCGTGCAAGTTGGATGTGTGAAACTCGTGAGTAAATAAGAGAAGGAAAGTCGTGGCGTATAGGTAAAGTATGACATACGTAGTAACCACGTTAAAAGTAAACATTACATTCCGAAGTGAAGCCTCTTCTCTGCTCTTGGATGAGGGTTTTTGAAAGAGACGCGAAACGCACGCAGAGAAGGAGAGATCATAATTAAACGCAGGTAACCACAGACTGGGGAGAAAAAAGCCTTCTTGTCATCACTACAAAATCTCTTTTTAAAGAACTGTAGGGTACTGTGCTGTGTGTAAAATCTTCTGAGCCTGGTTTTACATTGGCTTATTTCCAATAACGTATTCTTATTCTTAAAATGTTGGAGATGTTACGAAATACATCTGCTTAATCGTGGTTTCTTAAAAATTCCAGTTAAAACGGTTTGTCTACAGCAGTTGAGTATCCGCCACTATGACTCGCCTTTGCTTCTCGATGGTATTGCTAAGTACTCTCCTGCTCGGACTCGTCAGTTTTACAGGTACGTAGGCCTCTCTATTTCCAGCACTGAAAAAGTAATCTCCATTACCATCAGACGCTTGTGAGTGTTGAGGGAGATAAACAATCGTTTTAAAATATGTTTTTTTGGCTCCCTTGTTTGCGAAAGCTTTGTTCATCTCGGTTCCAGTGGAGTTGGAGTTGAAAAGGTCAAGATTTTGTGCTGCTGTAGCTGTAGACGAAGCTAATCCCGACTCGTTTTTCTCTCTCTTTTGCTTGCACAATACAGAAATACCTACCATAACGAATAGAGCCATTGTATGTAGCCTTCTGTGAAAACAACTGTGCCATAGCCCTCCTTAATCTTAACCTTTACGGTTTCAGGACTCATTCGTCACAAAGGAGACGAAACATACAGGTGCCAAGTCCGTGAACCTGTTTCTAAACGTCTATAAGCCTAAATGTCCGAAACTAAGTGGAATTAATAGCCTCCCTTGTCAGAGGCCGAAATAACTAGCGGATGAATGTCGGTGCTTAAATGTCAGCGGAGCTGAGGTGCACAGAAATCAGTGTTCTTCTCCAGCTGGTCGTGCGAGTGTTTGTGTATGCGGTGGTGTGTATGTATTTGAGAGAGAAAGAGGGCGAGAGCGAGAGATGTGAGAGTTTAAGAGAAGATATACCGGAGCCTTTGATAACTGAACCTTTTAAAAGGGTACCAAGGCACACATTCTTACTAATTATGGGCTGTAGTATTTTGAATTTCACCACTGACGATTCGCACCCACACACCTGCTGAAATGTTTAACCAGAGCTGACAGTTTTAAACAGAAATTGTATAAATCTTCCCCCAATCTTCTCCATAATTTGAATTGTCCTTTATGTTTGGCTGCAATACAAACAATGCTTTTTTTTCTTTTTTAACGTTTTGTGTTTTTTTTTTTCCTATCCCTAGGTGCTGAAGAGAGAGAAGGTGAGTCATTATAAAATGAATAAATAAATAAAAACAGGAATACAGCACAAGCTAAACAGCTTGTTCTCAGCTCTGTCTGTTAACACCGTACCTTTAGCATGTCTTTAACTGTGTTAGACAGAGAGCTTGGGGAACTCTTAACAGGAAAGTGTGGTAGCTACGCTGCAGACTTACAATGTATTTACAATGGGGGAAAAAAAAAAAAAAAAACAAAACATGACCTGAGATTCATTAATTAGTTGGGTTGTTTATCTCAGGACTCGTCATTTCTACGATTGGCTGCCTCTTTCTGCGCACAATTTCCATCCTTACATTAATTGGTTGACCCATGACCTCTTATCACACACACTCTCTCTCTTTCTCCCTCTCTCTCTCTCTCTCACACACACTCTCTCTCACCGCACACTTATTTTTTCATACTTTGATTACTTTCCAGCGGAGGGCCGTGAGACACGTAGCGTACCAAACTGGGCTCTGACTTCGTCCGATTTTTTCGCTTGGGTTGAGGAGCTGCGTTCGCACGCCGGCTACGATAAAATCGAGGAGCTCGCCCGAACCTTCTGGGCTCATTTCCCGTCCGCCAGTCGCCTTGGATACGACCCCCCGGCCCCCGAGGAGTGAAAGAGTCGAAGACCTGGCGACGCAAACGCGACGCAAACCAACATACGCGACACAGAAACCCCACAGCGCTCCAGATACGCCACGCTGATGCTAACGTGCCTCTGAAATGTCTTTGATAAAATTAACTGCTCAGTAAAGAGGGAGAAACATAAGGGAATAAACATCTCGTCGTAAATCATGACGTTGTTGAATATTTCATTACATTCTGACGGGAGAGATGGTCTGTCCAAAAATCTGACTGAAACCTGGGTAATTTTAGGAGGTGCAGGAGAAATGAACTCTGGGTAGTTTTAGGAGGTGCAGGAGAAATGAACTCTGGGTAGTTTTAGGAGGTGCAGGAGAAATCAGCGCTGGGTAGTTCCAGGGGTGTTTCATGTTGGATAGGAAATGCCCTTGCAGGTCTACATGCCAATGTTCACACCTCTTACCGGTCATCTGTGTCATCTGAGTTACCATGTTTAAATGGCGTGTGTGATAGAAAAGCACCCGACAGAGTCATCATATTCTGATGATGAAGATGACAATGGTGACAGACCAAAAGTAAAGCCAAGAGTTCGGGAGTACAGCGTTTTGGCCCGTTTGGAGGTGGAGTGTGTGTGGGCGAGATAGAGTGATTCAGACAAACGAAATGTGTGAAACTGTCGAGCTGTGTGAGAGGGGGCGAGGAGGGAAAAGTCCGAAAAGGAAGATGGCGGATGAGTGTACCTCTCTACATGCCCTGTGCCCTACAGGCTCTGTGTCTGAGACGGTGTGGAGTGCAGATGTCTGACTCAAGGGCAGGAATTTAGCCTCAGGGTCGCACGAAAGAGTGAGAGAGAGAGAGAGAGAGAGAGAGAAAGAGAGAGAGACTCACTTTTCTGTCCCTCTGCACACTACCCTGACCTCAGGCAATTTACAGACACACACCAACTCCGAACCTCTGTGCGCAGGTGTGTGTGTGTGTGTGTGTGTGCGTGTGCGTGAGAGAGAAAGGCATTTCAGAGCTTTCCTATCTCCACTCTCTGCACTCTGTCTGTAGGTATGTGTTTACTTTAGCAAAACCTCTGTCCACCTCAAGATGTTTCCCATCCATCAGCCCAGTTTGCAAATCGGCAAGACCAAGTGTAAACAGTTTAGCCGTTCTGGCAGGTTTAGGGTCGTCATCACCTGGGATAAATAATCTTTGATGGGTAACCACGACAACCTGAGATCAACAGGCTGTTTTGCTCTAAACAGCCTCAAGCAGCACAATGATCCTCTTCAAGTTCCTTTTTTTTTTGTCTAGAAAGTGTCTGGAAAGTTCTCTAGGAACTGAGAACAATGCAAACGCAAACTAATCTCCTTAAAGGAAGCAAATCTCCAAGTGGAAAACTGTACTTACATAATGTGTACACAGCCAACAGCTGGTGCTGAGCCTGATGCTTCTCTAAAATAGCTGAGTAGTTATTATTTTCTGTTGGCATAATATTCAAGATGGGACAAAATACCTCCGTTCAGAAGGAGAGGATTACTGGTATAAACAGTAGTTTGTGAAGAAGGCTTTTGACCCAGACAAATCTGCATGTTTCAGCCTTTTGACCTGTGTCAGAGGGTCGTTTTTCTCAGGTAAACTTTCGTATACAGGAACACATTTAATAATCAGCTAATCACGCACGAAAATGTATCAAAAGAAATACAGTTCTCAAACTGGTCGTTAATTACTTTAAGCAGCATCACAACATTAAGTATGGGAAAAAAAAAAAAAAAAGGTTTGCGAACAAAATTATATATTACTTTAGACATGACTCCAGACAATCGCCAGCTAGATCAGCAACGGCGCTGAATGATCAGATTCTGTCATGAATTTACATAATGAAAACCTCCTGTGTCGATGTGTGATGCAACGGTTATGTTTATGAACGGTATGGTAAGGCAGAGAATGAAAAAGAGTTGATTTTCACATTTTGGCATTTTCTCAAGAGCACGCTGAACACCAGTTAACACGAATAACAAACATATGGAAACTTTCATAAGGCTAATGAATTTCTTTAGTAATCAATGTCCTTTCTGTCCTTTTCCTGCTTTCAGTTCTCATCCAGTCTGTGGGGTTACGTATAGAGCAATGATAAACAAAAAAATCATTTCAAGGCATAGCCATCTCTTTCTGACGTCAATAAAATTGAACTGTTTTCCCTGCAAATATAATGAGAGGCATATGCCTTCGGAGATTAACGAGGTTAGCGCCTTCCTCCGTAAAAAACGTCTGCTCGTTGACTTCCTCTTCAGCCTGTCTTTAATTATGTCTCCATGTTCATGTCTTAGACACGTGTATGTGCACTTTAGGATTTCAATAAAGAATTTTACTGTCAAAGTCAGTAGATATTCAGACTTAATGCGCTTATGCACTGGGACCTCTGCATCTGTTCACACCTGAAACATACACCACTTCTCTCTCTCTCTCTCTCTCTCTCTCTCTCTCTCTCTCTCACTCACAAAGACACAGGGTCGCCCCCTTGTATTTGCAGCCTGACGTTACTACCCCCCACCACACACACACACACACATACACTCTGAATTTGCTACTCTATGCTTGTAACCTGCAGTAATTACTTACTGCTCGCTCTCTCTCTCACCTCCATGATGACTCATTCTGCCCCTCTCTCTTGCCCTAACACACGCATGCACACACACACACATATATATATATATATGTACTGAATGGGATGGAGAGCTGCCACTTTGTGCTCCTCTCTGTGCGAGGGGGCAGTGTATGACTCCTCTCTGTACGAGGGGGCAGGGAGCAGTGTATGACTCCTCTCTGTACGAGGGGGCAGGGGGCAGTGTATGACTCCTCTCTGTGCGAGGGGGCAGGGGGCAGTGTATGACTCCTCTCTGTGCGAGGGGGCAGGTGGCAGTGTATGACTCCTCTCTGTGCGAGGGGGCAGGGGGCAGTGTATAACTCCTCTCTGTATGAGGGCGCAGGGGGCAGTGTATAACTCCTCTCTGTATGAGGGCGCAGGGGGCAGTGTATGACTCCTCTCTGTATGAGGGGGCAGGGGGCAGTGTATGACTCCCCTCTGTGCGAGGGGGCAGGGGGCAGTGTATAACTCCTCTCTGTATGAGGGCGCAGGGGGCAGTGTATAACTCCTCTCTGTATGAGGGCGCAGGGGGCAGTGTATGACTCCTCTCTGTGTGAGGGGGCAGTGTATGACTCCTCTCTGTGCGAGGGGGCAGGGGGCAGTGTATGACTCCTCTCTGTGCAAGGGGGCAGGGGGCAGTGTATGACTCCTCTCTGTATGAGGGCGCAGGGGGCAGTGTATGACTCCTCTCTGTGCAAGGGGGCAGTGTATGACTCCTCTCTGTGTGAGGGGGCAGTGTATGACTCCTCTCTGTGTGAGGGGGCAGGGGGCAGTGTATGACTCCTCTCTGTGTGAGGGGGCAGTGTATGACTCCTCTCTGTGCAAGGGGGCAGTGTATGACTCCTCTCTGTGTGAGGGGGCAGTGTATAACTCCTCTCTGTGTGAGGGCGCAGGGGGCAGTGTATAACTCCTCTCTGTGTGAGGGCGCAGGGGGCAGTGTATAACTCCTCTCTGTGCGAGGGCGCAGGGGGCAGTGTATAACTCCTCTCTGTATGAGGGCGCAGGGGGCAGTGTATGACTCCTCTCTGTGCGAGGGCGCAGGGGGCAGTGTATGACTCCTCTCTGTGCGAGGGCGCAGGGGGCAGTGTATGACTCCTCTCTGTGTGAGGGCGCAGGGGGCAGTGTATGACTCCTCTCTGTACGAGGGGGCAGGGGGCAGTGTATGACTCCTCTCTGTGCGAGGGGGCAGGGGGCAGTGTATGACTCCTCTCTGTACGAGGGGGCAGTGTATGACTCCTCTCTGTATGAGGGCGCAGGGGGCAGTGTATGACTCCTCTCTGTATGAGGGCGCAGGGGGCAGTGTATAACTCCTCTCTGTGCGAGGGCGCAGGGGGCAGTGTATAACTCCTCTCTGTATGAGGGCGCAGGGGGCAGTGTATGACTCCTCTCTGTGCGAGGGCGCAGGGGGCAGTGTATGACTCCTCTCTGTATGAGGGCGCAGGGGGCAGTGTATGACTCCTCTCTGTGCGAGGGCGCAGGGGGCAGTGTATGACTCCTCTCTGTGCGAGGGCGCAGGGGGCAGTGTATGACTCCTCTCTGTATGAGGGCGCAGGGGGCAGTGTATGACTCCTCTCTGTATGAGGGCGCAGGGGGCAGTGTATGACTCCTCTCTGTATGAGGGGGCAGAGGGCAGTGTATGACTCCTCTCTGTGCAAGGGGGCAGGGGGCAGTGTATGACTCCTCTCTGTGCGAGGGCGCAGGGGGCAGTGTATGACTCCTCTCTGTGCGAGGGCGCAGGGGGCAGTGTATGACTCCTCTCTGTATGAGGGCGCAGGGGGCAGTGTATGACTCCTCTCTGTATGAGGGCGCAGGGGGCAGTGTATGACTCCTCTCTGTATGAGGGGGCAAGGGGCAGTGTATAACTCCTCTCTGTATGAGGGCGCAGGGGGCAGTGTATAACTCCTCTCTGTACGAGGGCGCAGGGGGCAGTGTATAACTCCTCTCTGTACGAGGGCGCAGGGGGCAGTGTATGACTCCTCTCTGTACGAGGGCGCAGGGGGCAGTGTATAACTCCTCTCTGTATGAGGGCGCAGGGGGCAGTGTATGACTCGATGTTTGAGTCCATGACTGAAGGCATACAGTGTCACTTCAAAGCCAGGAGCAGGAAATTGAGTTAAAACAGCAGAAGAGGCAGAAGAGCTTTTGATTTGTTTGTTACATGTTGAGAAACATCTGTTTCCCCCTCAAGTTATTTTCGCTCCTTCTGCTATAGAAATATGCCTTCGACGAAGAAAAAAGCAATGTCTCACAGCCATGTTCCATAAATAGGACTCCAGATTCCTCATGAATGCTTTGATACTGATACGTTTCAAAAATAATTTAATTACAACATCCAAATGCTGTGTTTAAAATCTTATACCCCTGAGAGGAACAACATTTAGTTTAGATTTCTCTGTTTGTTGACCATGTATCAGTGAAGTGTCCTTTTCTCCAAAAAAAAAAAAAAGAAAAGAAAACAAAACAAAACAAAAAAACAAACAAAAAAAGAAAAAAACAAAAAAACAAAATGCAAAATGTTGGTAAGCCAGTAGAAATGCAATAAAACTTTATTGTTCACTAAATTTGTCACATTTCATTATTGTTAGAGTTTTCATCCCTTTTTTTGGCAATGTGTGTCCTGTGCTCTGTGTCATGTCATTAGGAGTTGTATAGAGTTTTGTTTGCTTTTTTTTTTTTTTTTATTTACTCTGTTGGTGTAAGCTTGTGGTAATTTCAGTACACAGCAAGTTTGCTTCTTAAAACTGAGGTGCCTGCAGAAGTGTGAAGCTTTTTTCCAAAATTTGCAGACCCACGAGCGTTTCCTGACTGATTTTCCTCAAAACACGCGAACAGAAGCAGGCTATTTGCACTACACTGACTGGGTCCAGGAGACAGGCCGGCGTGTGAAGCCAAGCAAACGTGTCCAGTGCACAGACCACGGCGTTTCACTGCTGGAGGACAGACCCGTCTCTGTTTAAGCCGTAGCTTGACGCCGGGCGCATTCCTACGCGAGCGCTAGCAGGCCTTTTCCAGCAGGAATGTTTGCGAGGCGGTTCGTCCTGAGGGAGTCTCTTTTTCTTTTTCTTTTTCTCCGTTTCACTCTTGCCTGATCCACTCCGCCACGGGACAGAACTGCTCCTGCCTGAACGCCATGGCTTTCCGTAACCCCTGCCTGAAGCTCCTGGTCTTGCTCTCTGCCCTCGTCCTCTGCGCTCTCTCAGGTACGTCCCAGCCGGCTTGTGTGTTAGTGAATATTGGAAATCCATGAGGAATGGCTGAGGTGTGGAGAGGAATGTGACCAGCTGGAGTGCCATGATGCTGGAGTTAGTAGATTGCGGACTTTTGTTGGTTCTTGAGATCCTTGTGTGAAAAACAAACTTCTGTGCATGTTGAAAGAGCCCATGATATGTTTTGGTAAAGAGGCCTTTGGGTTGAAGGTCAGACTGGACTGTTTACTGACGTTCTGTTCCCACCAACACTTGAGAGAGAGAGAGAGAGAGAGAACTCTCCTCCAAACTCCAGACAATAAACTAGAATATTTATTGACTTAAGTTTGTTGGTTACATATTTTAAACATTTTCTTTATGCAGAACGGAGCCCTTTTCCATTCTTTTACCTTAACGACTTAAAACTGCTCTTCAGTTTACGTTTACAAAACGTCGTTACTTGTTAGAAAGACATAATTATTAACGCCATTATAATTTTCTAATACGAGCGAAAGAAAAAATAAACGAGAGGAAACCCATTCCTGGATTGTTAACTAACGGTTAAATGGAAAGCATTCTGACATATGTGAACTGCTCTGGGACATAATAGAAACGTTTGCCAAAGTTTCTTTCACAAGTGTATTATTACTTCTACACTGACGGTGAAGCTTATCTGTCTTTTCAGAGACGGTCTAACTGTCCGGTGTTTGTTCTTTCTGTTCCAGGGAGCTCGAGCCAGAGCAAACTGCACAAACTACTGACGAAAAGGGAAGGTACGGCATTCTAAACGCAATATTCCGATTGATCACATATTTAGCGGCGGATACATTTTTGTTTCCCAAATGGTAACGGCATCAGCTATCATACTTAGAAATGCACCGTTGTTTCATAAATCTTTGAATACAGAGTCTTACTCTCCTCTGTGATCCTTCAAATGCGCCTACTAAATTACCCATCGGGCTTTGGCCTCCGGGGCGCGAGCGTGACGGATGACTGACAGCGTTTTGCGAGTGTGTATCTGTGATCGTTATTGATGGCTGATATTTATAAACCTCAGTTACTTTGCCTCGAGGCCTTGGATTGGAGGTCAGAATCAGTCTGTGTCACTGTCAGGGGAAGATAATTGGACGCCGGAGCTGTCTGTTAATTTTATGCGCCCGCGGGGTATTAAGCTTACGTTATGGGTTTAAAGTCATAGTCCGTGTGATGTCCTGCTGTTTGTGTTGTCCAATTAAGTTAATGATACTCACCCGCTGATTGCTGCCCCTTGTTTTAAATTCTTTCCTAATGAGTTTAGTTTAGTTTGTTCTTTTCAGTTGTTTATGATTGTGTTTGAGATTTTTGTTTTGAAATTGTGGAACTGTCGCGAGGAGTTGATGGACACCCCAAAGCTCTGAATTTAAAAATGGGAGAGTATTTGTTCTTCTCTGTTCCCACTGCTCAGTTAATCAATCAAACTGCTGGGCTTTCCCTAATGTCTTTAAAGAATTTAGCTATGGCCAGAATCAAGGGTAAAGCAAATTTGTTTTTTGATATACCGTCTGCCTGTCTGTCTGTGTCTCTGTCTGCCTGTGTGCCTTCCTGTCTGTCTGTCTAACTCTCTGTCTGTGTGCCTGTCTGTCTGTCTATCTATCTCTCTGTCCGTGTGCTTGTCCGTCTGTCTATCTCTCTGTCTGTCTTTGTGCCTGTCTATCTCTCTGTCTGTCTGCCTGTCTAACTCTCTGTCTGTGTGCCTGTATGTCTATCTATCTCACCGTCTGTGTGCTTGTCTGTCTGTCTATCTCTCTGTCTGTCTGTGTGCCTGTCTATCTCTCTGTCTGTCTGTGTGCCTGTCTATCTCTCTGTCTGTCTGCCTGTCTGTCTGTAGCTGTGGCAGGGACTAAGCCAGTGTCAGAGGTGAGCCTCCAGAGGGCCAAGGCGGAGGAATTCCTGTCGTCCCAGCGCAGGCTGAAGAGAAATGTGTGGGACCGCAGCCGCCCTGACGTCCAGCAGTGGATCATTCAGTTCATGTATATGGGATATGACGAGGCTGTAAGCAGACCCTTCTCCTTTCGTCCTCTGCTTCTTCCAGTCTGTCTGTCTGTCTGTCTCTCTGTTTGTCTCTCTCTCTTTCTGTCTATTTCTCTCCTTTCCTCACTTTTTCTTCTGTCTCTGTTTCTTTTTCTTCCAACGCCATAGCCTCTCCTCTTCTCACAGTCTCTCCTTTTCATCCTCTCAAGGTCGTCTGGATTCCTGCAGCAAACTTCTGCTTTTCAGCTAAATCTCAACCGTATTACTCTCTCCTGTAATGCCTAAGAAATATAAGGCAAAAAAAAAGCAAACATGCCACTGAGTCATTTATTTACATATAATAACTTACCCGGCAGTGTCACAGTGGCCTTGGTGCTACTTGTGTCCATGTTACGGAGTTCCATGATAAATATATCGGTGACAATGAGAGGCATATTAGACACTTGTCTGAAACGGCTGTTTTTTTCGTCTGTGGAAACATGAGTGTAATTAAGTTAAGCAGAGTGTTAGTCCCCGCAGGTGGAAAGCCAGAGTGGTGTAAAAACAACGCTGGCCTTGGGCGTGTCTAATTACTGACACCGCTGTTTTATGGAGCTGCCAGACACGCGTGGACTGGCCCTTACAGCACAGCATCACTCTCACCTGTGGCCAGCTAAGGCTCAGCTGTGTGTGTGTGTGCGTGTGTGTGTGTGTGAGAGAGAGAGAGAGAGAGAGAGAGAGAGGGAGCGAGAGAGGGAGAGAGCGAGAGGAAGGGAGAGAGAGAGAGAGAGAGAGAGAGAGCGAGGGAGGGAGAGAGAGTGAGAGAGCGGGAGGGAGGGAGAGAGAGGGAGAGAGAGAGAGGGAGGGTGATAGAGAGAGAGAGGGAGGGTGATAGAGAGAGAGAGGGAGGGAGAGAGAGAGGGAGGGAGGGAGAGAGAGAGAGGGAGGGTGATAGAGAGAGAGAGGGAGGGAGAGAGGGAAAGAGGGAGGGAGAGAGCGAGAGTGCACGCTGTCTCAGGTTCAGAAACGTGTGACTGTTTTCAAACATTACGGTGCTGGTCCTGGCTGTATCGCTGTGTTTGGACTGCACAGTACAGAAATCTCATCAGTCAATGTTTACATTACCTTTATAATCCTCCCTCTCTTTAGAGAAAAAAAGAGTTATTGTTATGAATTATTTACATACATATTATTTTATCACAGACCGAACATCCTCGAGCTTTTTGAAGATCTTCTGGCAGTATCTTGATCCAATCATCTGCACGAAAAAAAAAGAAAAAAAAAATCCTTTTTAAATCCCCTTTTAATAAAACCCCTCCCCCCCCTGCAATGTCCTTATTTTGATTTAATATAACAATCGGCATTTTATATGTACCCATCAAACGTATTTATACCTCCTTGTTTATGGACAGAGGCTGGAGGCTGATCTTTCCTATTGGATGGACCATTCTAGAACGAACGACCAAGGCCGGCAACATCATTACGACGAGAACGCTCCCATTGGCCCTCAAGACCCCAGCTCCTATCGCCATGGCGCCAACGTCAATTACGACTACTATTAGGTCTTATCTGCGGCGCCTTCTGAGAACTGGTCAAGCAAAGACTCGACATTTCTCCCGTTTTTTTTTGGTTGTTGTTATTGTTTTTGTTGTTGTTGTTGTTGTTGGTGTTGTTAATGTGCATATCTTGGCCATTTCTTGTCAAAATCAGCACGAATTCTTGTTTGTGGATAAAAGATGAATGCGGTGGAGAGTTTGACGGTGTTCATTCTGGGTGTCGTACAGTCAACGGCTTTTCTCTGAATAAAAAGTGAATCACACTGATAACCTCGTATTTGTCTTCTGTATATGATATCTACATTATTTTTCTTTTTAACTCTCCTCTTCTCTTCCCTCTTATTCTTCATTTCTTTTCTTCCTGTGTCTGTCATTATCTTGTGCTTGGGTTGTGGATCCTCAACAAGAGCTGATTGCTATTCAGAACTCAACGCTGGTGTGATGCTTAATGCATTCTCTTCTCTCAGGGAGGCTGAACAACCAGAGAGAGAGAGAGAGATGAACAGATAAAGGTACATTTTCATTTAGATTCACATACGTGTCAATACATTCGTGTCACTATGTTCCCAGGTCGATCTGGTCCACACATGACCTACACGTGTCAACATACTTCATGTATATATGAATGTAATTTAAATGTGAGGTGCTTTTGCAGAGGAAGGGGACACAGGGGAATGTTACAGCTGGGCTAGACTGCACTTGGCTGGGCTGGACTAGACAGGGCTGAGCCCCTTGTTCAGTGGAGTGAACCATGTTCGCATGATAAGGCTGATTTATACTTCTGCGTCAAATCTGTGCCGTGGGTACGCCGTAGGTTCTGCGTAGCCGCGTATCCTACGCCAGGGATTTTCAACCTGTGGGGCCTGCCCTCTTTGAGGGGGGGGGGGGGGGTGCAGGCTTCTGGGGGTGCAAGATTAGGAGATTTTAGGGGCAAACCGACAAGTACAATGAAAAGGGGGTGAGGAAGGCGCAAGTTCAGACGTAGACAATGGGGGGGGGGGGGGGGGGGGGGGGTGTGCATGTCAAAGAAGGTTGCAAACCCCTGCCTGACGCACACCTCTACACATCTACACATCGCGGCGACGCACGGCGAGGCAGACTGCAACAACTGTGATTGGACCAAATCGAGGAGAGGTCAACCGGGGAAGTCCGTAAATATGTACATTTGTACAAATCCTCCTCTCCACATTACAAAGACTGCCAGATGGCAGCAAATTCATGAAAAGTGATTTCTACAAACATTGGTTTGGACGTCGAGGAGATTTAAAATTTGAAAATGAACATGTTAAGTATATCTACTCTTTTTTTTTCGTTCGTAGGAGGAGTTTAAAACTTAAAGTGTAGACGAAATTTCAAAATTACGTGAATTAGGTAGGCTATCCATTAAATCCGCCGCCATTCTCCGCGCATTCACGCCTGGTGGGGCTCGAGCGGCACACAATATGTTGAGTCTCCTTTTTTATTTACCTTTTTTTGCACACCTGCTGCTGCACTTTTATTTATGTTTCGTGTTCATAAAATGAAAAAGTGATATTTTCACTGGCGATTGCGCTTTTTTTTGAGGGGGGGGGGTGGGGGTCTTGCTTAGGGTGCTAAAATGGCCAGAAATGCCACTGATTGTGAGTCTCGAAAAGAAAACGATACTGTTGACCAAAAAAGGGGGGCAGGGCATCCCCAACGGAAATGCCGAAACATTAAAGCCGGTGAACGCAGAATGACATCAGAAACAGGTCGCTTTTTTGGAATGTCCCTGAAAAACGTAGTGATGCTAACGGCTCCAGGAGCCCAATTACATAACATACAAACACTTAATCCAGTTTTCTATTGCCTCTCCCATCGAGTAAGCTTAAGGCGTCAGAGCCAGGGGGGAAACTCTTTTTGACTATTTGACCCAACAGCAAAAAATCTCATGGGACATCCAAGATACTTGGCTTCAGAGAGTAGAGCAACACGCCAACCAGAAGTTACCACATATCTGTTCGTTCAAAATCCCCTGGAGAACAGACAGGCCAAAGAAACGCAGCTGTTTTTTTTAAAACCCTCTTCGCTCGTTTGGCTTGGTGACACTTCATGCTAGTCCTTGTTATTTCTCCGGTTGGCTTAACAGCCTGTTTGGGATTCCGATCAACCTCGGGCATTGGGGGACCAATTTTCCTGGGTGAGTCACGGTATTTGATATTCATCCAGGCGATCCGTTTTTTTTCTTTTTCTTTTTTTTTTTTGTTTCAGACAGATACTACTCGAACAACACGCGTTGCATGTAATCAAGCGGGAGGCTCTTCATGTCAACAGCCCGCGGAGAGACTCGGTAAGATTAGGCTTGACATACCATTTCACCCTTTCACAGTGCCAGGTGTCGCGCGTGACAACCTGCTCTCTCGCTCTGCGTCGCACGGCTTCATCGTGTATTTTCATGCCTCTCGAGGCGATGGTTAAGGGTTTTTTTTCTTTCTCTCTGCGTTTCCTGAAATGAATAAACCTTTGCCAGTCCCGTGTGTCTTTCTTTTACTATTCCGTGTTTGTTCCCGCATCAGACACAACCGTAGGCTCTGTTAAAACGACACGTGAAACAGGAATTCAGGCGTGAAACAGGAATTCAGTGAACGCGCAGGTGCAGGTTCGACAACCTACAAATGAGCAAAAACCGATCACTCGTTTTGAATTTTGATCTTCTGTGTCACTCACTGTCTATTTCAGAAATGTAAACATTCTTGGCTCCATTTTGCCAATCATATTCAAGACTAAAAGTGCATTAAAAATTATTTAACAGCCCATTAAGTAACAAGGAGTAACAAATAATCAAGGACAACGTTTTCACTGCTAGTAACAATTACAAATTCAACTGAAGGGATGCTGCCCCCCCCCTTGTTTAAATGACATACAGAATGAGAGGGGGGGGGGGTTCTGGGTTGACAATTAATGTAGGGGAACTCATTTAATAAGTACGCCAGCCACAATCAAGTGTTTAATAAAAACTACAGATGTGATAATGAGTCTTTTTATTACCCACTGCTGCTACGCTGTGGAAGAAACCCCCCCCCCCAAAAAACTCATGACTCAGCACCTCAAAGTCTGAGGTGCTGAGGTCAAAGCATGGTGTGACCAACCAACAGCAAGAACTCACACTTCTCACATTCCACTGAAAGTCAAGCCGAAATCAACATCAGTAGCTAGACACGGGATGTACGTGACCAGTTCTCACGGGCACCAGTGTGCTGTTACCAGCCATACAGAGACTTCACCAGTAAAAAAAAAAAAACAAAAAAAAACCCTCATCCATTTAAGTAAAATAGGGTTTGGACATTACGTGACAGGTATAGTTTGTGCATTTCAGTGTCTATATGAGTTACACCCCCCTGATTAGACCCCCCACCCCCCCGGACGGCTGCGCTGCGTGGAGGTCGAGACAGAAGACTTGGGAGACTCAGGGATAATTTATTGCCCGGCTTGTTCTGTAATTACTCTCATCTGACCAATATGTAGCTCAGGAGAACAGCAGAGGTTTCCAAGGTTACCAAGGCTGAACCACAGCTTCTTTAAATGTGTGTGTGTGTGTGTGTGTGTATAAGAGAGAGAGACAGACAGATAAACAGACAGACAGACAGAGTGAGAGAGTTTTAAATGGACAAGATATGGTCTCTGCATCTGTTGGCCGGATCTTAAAATTTTACGTAAGCTAACAGTTATTGTTAAGGATCAGAAACTAATATAATAGGTACTGATCCTCAATAAATGTAGTTTTCAAATCAGTCAAACGCAGAAAATAACAAACATTTTCTCATGAATGTTTGTTATTCATGGTAGGATAGTCACCTATGTCTCTTACATTACTAAAAGGAAGAGGTTCGTCCTTTTTGACATTACAAACTCACAATTGCCTCCTTGTAATTCAACATTCGAAGCAATTTTTTTTCCTGACATTTCATTAGACCACTATTTACTAGTGTCTTTGATGTTTGCATGTTCAAATTCAACAGGTACATTAACATGTAGCTTTGAGTGGACTGACCAAGAACCAATAAGCTTCCATTCTGCTCCTGCCTTTGCCCGCCACCCGTGAGAACAAATGAAAACGCAATCCCTGTACCGACCTGTCAGTCATTTTCATTTGGTGATTAAATGTCCAAATAATCCTGCAATGTTATAAAGGCATGTTAAATCTATGTCATTCTAAGCTCATTTTACAATATTGCCAAAAAAAAGTTAAAGTAAGACCACATGTCCAAAGCAGTCAAGTTCCCATTTAAAGTTGATGGGAACAGAGTGAACAGTATATAAAACCAGTATGTTCCCCATTCAACAGGGACCTCTTGCCTTAGGACAATATGTATATATGTGTGTGTATGTGTGTGTGAGAGAGAGAGAGAGAGAGATAGAGAGAGAAGGGGGGGGCATACATTTGATCACATGTAGACATATGTTTGTGTGTTAACTTGCTTATGTATGTGTGTGTCCACTCGTATGTAAATACGTGTGCATGTGTGTTTGTGTGTGTGTGTGAGAGAGAGAGACAGATAGACAAACTGAGAAAGAGGGACAGAGAGGGGGAGAGAACATACAGTTGATCACATGTAGACACGTTTGTGTGCATGCATGCTTATGTATGCCTGTGTCCACTAGTATGTTTTTATGTCTGCATGTGTGTGTGTGTGTGTTGGACTCTAATGGATCAACAGGGCTTGTACAGCCTGGTGTATATGTTTATGTGCGTGTCCGTATGCGTGTCTGCGTATGTGTGTGTGTGTGTGTGTGTGTGTGTGTGTGTACGTTTGTTTGTTTGAGTGTGTGTGTGTGTATGTTGGACTCTAATGGATCAGCAGGGCTTGTACAGCCTGAGCCTCCTCTTATTGCTTTAAAATCCCTCACCCATGTCTCTGCTCAGCATGCTTCTGTCTCTCTCTCTCTCCCTCTCCCCCTCTCTCTCTCTCTCCCTCTCTCTCCCTCTCTCTGGCCGTGAGAACATCCTGTACCTTTGCTGCCTGTAGGAGCCCACTTCTCCTCAAATCAAACCTTTGATGGTTCCTTCTGTAACAGTCTCCTAATGACAATCAGATGGACTGTCTCACACTTACGGCTCATGACAATCTGATGGACTGTCTTACAATTACAGCTCGTGACAATCAAATGGACTGTCTCACAATTACAGCTCGTGACAATCAAATGGACTGTCTCACAATTACAGCTAATGACAATCTGATGGACTGTCTCATTTACAGCTAATGACAATCTGATGGACTGTCTCATTTACAGCTCATGACAATCAGATGGACTGTCTCACACTTACAGCTCATGAAAATCAGATGGACTTTCTCACAATTACAGCTGATGACAATCAGATGGACTTTCTCACAATTACAGCTGATGACAATCAGATGGACTGTCTCACTCTTACAGCTGATGACAATCTGATGGACTGTCTCACACTTACAGCTGATGACAATCTGATGGACTGTCTCACACTTAAAGCTAATGACAATCAGATGGACTTTCTCACAATTACAGCTGATGACAATCAGATGGACTGTCTCACAATTACAGCTAATGAAAATCAGATGGACTGTCTCACACTTACAGCTCATGACAATCAGATGGACTGTCTCACACTTACAGCTCATGAAAATCAGATGGACTGTCTCGAACTTACAGATCATGCCTGCAGGGAAGGACTGAAGAAAAAAAAAAAACATACTCTAACGTTTTCGTCATAGCTTGAAAGGTTTTTCTTCTCTTTAATACTTAATGTCAATCAATTTAATGATAAATCGCCAATAAAACAATCTTACTTCATCTTTATTTAATCTTATTTAATAATTGGTTATGGCTTTGAATCCTTCAAGCCTCTAATTAGCAACGGTATGATTTGACTTGACTCGAAATGACTGCTAAGCAATTCAGCGTCCATCCAAGAAAGGGCAGTAAAGGGCGCGACCCTTTTCAGTGAAAATTCTATCTTTAACGGCGAACGATTCTTCTCAATGATTGCAACAGCCGCGCCTTTACAAGTCACGGTATAGTAATATTATACGTCAACATTCATCTCCTCTGTTGCGGTTCGGTCAGAGTCATCTTAGTGTGTCAGTTACGCCACATCCACACGCATCACTTTTAACGAGCGGCGTGAACTGTTTAACTATACTGTCCCAGGTCTTAAACAACATCGACAAAGTACATACGCGCGACGTCTCTCGAACGCGAAACCCCGTGACACCGTTGACGTCACGTATCCAGGATGAAAGCTTGGCTGGAGGGTGGACTCTCTAGTAGATGCTTGAGACTAACAACTAACAAAAAAAAAAAAAAAGTTCTTGTTGAATGGATCGAGTTTGTTCCCGTGTGTCAAAAACATAAAGAAACTACGTCATTGTTTTACTGCTAGCTGCCCCGCGGTGCCTTGGGACGTACATGTCGATAACTGCTTTGAGAAATCGACTCGCGCATCGACCTTTCCTTATTGCTTCAGGACGATGTTACGTGTGTATCGGTTACACACTAGCTGAGTACACTCTCCACCTCACTGTCGTATTAAAACAGCCTCAGCGTCGAAACGGGAACTCAAAAACCGAGTCCCGGACTCGCTCGGCCGTTCCGTTCGTGTTTCAATCAGTATCAGGCCGCCGCTGATTAAAACAGCGCATTAATCACGTAATCGCTGATTTGCCGAATTGTATGTGGTGGGTTTACCAGAGGACACGGTCAGAAGCTCTTGAAGAAATCCTGATTCGGAGTTTTAACGTCAAGTGATTTAGCAAAATTAGACCTTAGTGCTGATGTGTAGACTGAGACTTGGGAGGCGGTAAAGTAAGTTATAATAATGATAATTTAACACAGTCCCTCCCCTTTTTACCATTATTCTGCTATGAGTGACATAGTCTCCAGCTTGGCACTCCCTCAACCTGCTATCAGACGACCAGTGAGGTCAAAGGTCTGACGCTGGCTCCGGAACGTGGCTGTTTCATGGCGTGGCGTGCTGACCCGTGGTGGCCGGCCATCAGCATGGAACCCACGGGCACCAGGGTACACGCGGGGGCAACGCTTGTGTCTGTCTCTGCTGTGCCGTGGCAGATGTTGGTAGAGATGAAATTTGGGAAAGAGACACATGAATTATGTGCCTAGCATCTGTTTGTTTATTGTTAAGTTTCACAGAATCACAGAGAAGGGGAGCGTGAGAGAGAGAGAGAGAGAGAGAAAGAGAGAGAGAGAGAGAGAGAGAGAGAATGTTCTAGAATGCTCGGGGTCAGAGACCAGCGAGGAGACCAATGTATATGAGTGTGTGTGTGTGTGTGTGTGTGTGTGGACACTTGGAGAGTGATGGAATCCATTACTGAAGCTCTTCTATAGTCTGATACTGTGAATTTACTAACAAACCATTTTCTGAGAGAAAAGGTACGCTGTCCAAACAGCTGCAGGTATTCAGCCTTCACTCTCATAGTCTTTTAGTATTCCCGAGTCAACCTGATTTCATCTCAATGTTTGCTTTACTGAACGTGAGGCCAAATACACCGACATGGAGCCAGATGAAAAGACCGCAGTGTGCCTTTAACAACACACATTTAAGAGTCTCACTGACTCTGAAAGTCACTGATCTTTTCTACAAAGAAAACTTCACTAATTTCTTAACAGCACCAATTCATACAGTCACGTCACAGATGGTTTTCAACATTTTAATCAAAATCCATAATTACTGCTCGTGTTCAGGTAATAGAAGGAATCAATAAATCATCAAAAAACTGATATGAATTCTGGATGCAGAAGCGTTTGATGTGGAAATGTAATATTTAGCAGGGACGATTCAGGCACAGAAATCAAATCTTCTGAGTTTAATTATCAAGCAGAACAGATCCAAAGGGCTTTTTTTTTTAATGACTGCATCAGCAGATAGTCATTCAAGGTTTTACTCTGACATGAAACACACCCTTATGAATCACAGGCCTATCTAACATAAGCAGTCACACGTCGCTTTAATACTGAATTCTTCATTTTGTCAGAACGTACGTACCATTAACAGTGGGAATACTACAGACTTAACAGATATTTATTTATTTATTTATTCTCCTACAGCAGTAACACCTTTGTGTCTGTGTCCTGTTTAGCATGCGCTCTTACCTCTCTAAACCGGGATTCTGAAATCAATTTACTGTTGTTGTTGTTGTTGTTGTTGTTGGCTTGTATCAACCATTTAGTCAAATCATCATGAAGCAAGCGGTAAGGGTGCCTGAGATCCTCTCTGGAGGGAAACGGTGAGTCCGAGCCGTTCGGATTTGCTCACACACGGGTGAAAGGGGAATGTGGTTTGAGGTTCGTGGGGCCAAGTGGAATGCTTTGTCAAAAAAAGGCTACTAGAGACAGTTTAGCGTTTTAGACTTATCACTCCACTAAACCAGGCACATACACCTGTTTTCTTTCATTTGACGGTGTCATGAAAAACAGTTCCACGTTGCAGCCAGTCGCAGGGAGAACTGTTAAGCCTGACACGGCGTAAATGACACACAGACCAAGGACAGGGCGCTTTTAAAACAGGACCGAATCCATTCAGCAAAGCAGTACAAAGGAAGATAACAAAGTACAGTCAGACTAACAATAAGTAAACAACGCACCCACAAACAATAAACGCCAAAAGACCTGAAGTCTTTCGGTGTTATTAGAAGGCTATTTAAGGCATCTAATATTCGAGACGGGTAGCACTGTTGCCTCACAGCCAGAAGGTCCTGGGTCCGATTCCTCTCTGCGTGGAGTGGACATGTTCTCCCTGTGTGAGCGTGGGTTTCCTCCGGGAGCTCGGGTTTCCTCCCACAGTCCAGAGACATATCAGTCAGATACTAAAGATACTAAATTGTCCCTGGGTGTGAAGGTGTGTGTGAGTGTGACGGACTGGCGACCTGTCCAGGGTGTTTCCCAGCCTTTCGCCCAATGAGCGCTGGGGCAGGCCCCAGCACCCCCCGCCACCTGAATTAGGACAAGCGGTTTAGAGAGCGAATGAATGAAGATTTGAGACGGCCTTTGAATATAACGAATTAACTATCAAAACTGAGGCCATGTCATCTCACCCCTTAACACAACAGAGAGAAACCTCACCAACTGTCAGTCGAGACGGCAGAGAACAGCGTCGAAAATGAACGTTGCCCCTGCAGGGCAAGTCAAATAATTGGCTTGATGGATAAAATCAGTATCACTCTCTTTGTGTGGAGCCCACCTCCAGCATTCACTAGCCTCCTATTTCTGTCTTTCTTTCCTTCTTTCTTTCTTTCTTTCTTTCTTTCTTTCTTTCTTTCTTTCTTTCGTTCTTTCTTTCGTTCTTCCTTTCTTTCTTTGAGACCCGATTTCAGTCCTTCCGGTTGTTGTTCCCAGAGAGTTGGGTTTCTGTGCATGCGGAACGTCTGGTGAGCCCAAGGTATCGAGGGCGTACTATCTGCCAGATTTACTGCGTCATCTGTAAGTTTGCCACATCAGCCTCAACAGTAACGCGGGACACAGTAGTCATTCCAAAAACTGTGGGCCTTTAGGATGCTACACTCAACTGTATCATTGGAGTGAACTTAAACGACGATTATGACACATTCAGGGTATGTGTAATTCCTACCTCATGTTCCCCTAAGCACATTTCTTGACCATAGTGAAAAATGTTACACAGTTTTATCGTTTTACACAAGTTACTCGTGTTGAAATGAAGAGCGTTCCTGTTTGAGGTTGACCGAGGTTATGTTGATAGCAACGGATGTCAGGCCCATGATTGGAGGATTGCAGGATCCTTTGACACGGAGCTCTTGAGCGAACTGCAGTATCTCAGAGGTTGTATCACAAACCTTGCAATCTTTTAATCAAGATCTCGGTCAGTTTCTTCAGAAAGTTCTGTCATTACAGGTGTGATGTGTGTTCCCGGTGATGTGCAAAAAACAAAAAAAAAGAAGAAGAAGAAGAAAAATGAAAAACCAACTAAGAGAGACTTGACTTCGCTGCACAGAGGCTAACGATGTCTGCATCTTCCGTCTTCTGATCCCGCAGGAAAATTGCCGGCAGAGATGCCACGCTGTGACCTGTACTCTGGACGAGTGTACATGCTGTGACTCTGTACATTACTGTTGTTATTTTTTTTATTACTGTTGTTATTTTTTTTTTTATCGCAGCCGTGCATTTTCTGCACATTAAACACTCCTCGGGTTAATACCTCCTCGTCAGTCCATTCCCACCGATGATTTTCACGGTCAGCGGTCTGTGTTTTTTTGGCTTCCAGACAGAGGTTCTGAACGAGAGCTTGACATTCACTTAAGCTAAGCTAAGCCATGCAATGACATCAGAAAGGTTGAATGATTAACAGTTGGTTCACACTTTTTTATTTTTTTAGGGGGGGGGGGTCCGTGTTTTATCATGTTAAAATAAGTTGTAGTACTTTATTAAATTATAATAGGACATTGTTCCCCCCTCCAAAAACCTAAATGATTGATTTGGGAGTTCTCAGTGTGGCACTGAAGTATTTTAGTCTGGTTGATACAGACTGACTTGCTTTAGCAGTACTCCAGTTCATCACAAAACAGTGTTATCATTAGCCTAACTCACTGTCAACAGCCAGCTAGGTGAAAATGCCTGCGGTTAAGTCCTACAGCACTGTGTTTATCCTTTTCTGTCACAGCCCCGGGCAATTCTCAGGGTGTCCACCAGGGGGCTGCCCTGAGAGATTCACCCTCACTGCGTCATTGATTTCACCTGTGTCTTATACAATGCTCCCTATTTTAACTCCCCTAATCAGTCAGTCAGTTTCTGTTCTGTTGTTAATGGTTTCTATTTCTCCTCTCACCGCGTTTTGTTTGATATTTTATCTAGTAAAGGTCTCAGTTTTGAGCTGTCTGTGTTTGTGGCTGGGGTGCTTCTGTAAGTGCACTCAATTTGAACATCACCAGAATTAGCTGAGCAGTCTATGGGAGTGACTTCTGGGTTCTGCTTACAGTTACAAAAGCCCAGCATGTAGTGATATTATTATTATTATTATTATTATTATTATTATTTATCACCAGTTCAAAGACTGTAAATGAGAACAGATATCTATTCTTAGCACAGTGAAGGAAGATATGAGTAGACTAACAGTCTCCAGCTCATGTCTGAGTCTCTACTGAGATATAGCCCAGAAACACAACCAGTATATCACAATGTAATTAAGTACTTGCCTCCACAAAACACTGTAAACAAAACTGCACATTTTGAATTGGTAAATGTCTTAAAGTTACACTTCATTGAAAAACTAGTTTTATTTACCAGTTTTTGAGGGAACCCCCCCTCCCCCCCTTTTGTTTTTAGCTTTATAGAGAAGTGAAGCTTGGCAAATGTGAACTGTCATTTCTGAACCCACAAAGTGTTGAGAATTTACAGCGTAATTATCCACAGCACAGCTGACAGGGCTTAGTGGTCAACCCCCCCCCCCCCCCCCCCCCCCAAAAAAAGAGGAATGTCCCATGGGTGTACGGCCCAGATCAGAGCCTTGCTTTGGCACAGTGGGTCATGTAACCTCCCCTGGACCTCCAGTCAAAGTCCTGTCC
The DNA here is from genome assembly GCF_902362185.1 of Chanos chanos. Taxonomy (NCBI): domain Eukaryota; kingdom Metazoa; phylum Chordata; class Actinopteri; order Gonorynchiformes; family Chanidae; genus Chanos; species Chanos chanos. Next base: position 3,216,775 of record NC_044502.1, on the reverse strand, counting down.
CCCCCCCTCAAAGCTCTGTCTCCGTAAAGCAGGAGACGTGCTCCCGGCCCCCCTGCCGACGCTCTGCACTCTCTGTTTGCGCTGTCATCTTTGGCCTTTACCAGAGGAGGACGGGGGGGGGGGGCGCGTGTCTTTTTCTGGGAAACGACATGGCAGTAGAAGCGGTGGCATTTCTCTTGCTGGGTGGTTGTCAGTACAGGTGAACGTGTGGAGACTTTGCGTCTTGGCCACTACAGCGCGCTGATGTTGCTGGGCAGATCCAACGTGACTGCTCTCCTGAGAGCCGCGAGAGAGCGACGGCGTCGGTTTTGTTTCGTTTTATTCTGTTTTCACGAAAAAAAACAATTAAGGATGGATTGTCAGTGCAGCCTATTACTGTAAGTCAGTGGTTCTCAACTCCAGTCCTGGGGGGGGCGCCACTGTTCTGCACGTCTTTGTTTTAACTCTTCATTATCACGGTTAACTGAGCTAATCAAGGGCTTGATGATGAACTGATCAGTGGAATCAGGTGTGTCAGTCCTGAGCACAGGAGAGTTAAAACTAAGACATGCAGGACAGTGCCCCCCCCAGGACTGGAGTTGAGAACCACCACTGTAAAGCAATCACATATATTATGGCTGAAAATCCACTATTTTGTGAATATTTTATGAATGAAAAGAGTTATGAGGTCAGGTTATAATGAGACAAATACATGAAAGATATTTTTTTTGTCCCTTTATTTGAAATTGTTCCCTGAACAGGACTGCTTTGTCAGGAGGTCCCAAACTTTGGCACCAGATCCCAGCCTGTTTACCGGAACGGCGACGCCCGCCTCCGTAATCCTCCGCCAAACTTCCAGACGAGTGTCCCGTCTCCACGGAGACCGCAAAACAAACGAGAAGATCTGTCAGGAACGGGATTAAAACATGTCGTGAGAAGAGTTCTCGTTGTTCTAGGATTTTTTTCCCCCCCTTTTTCCTGTTTAATGAGTAAAAAAAAAAAAAAAAAAATAGGCACAATCCAGGGCTAAGATGTTTATGTGACCGGTGTGTGTCCAGCGTCGGTGACCTCCCTCTGTCTCAGGGCGTCTTGGACCTTTTAGAACTGATGACTCAGCTCATTGGAAGCTCAACTATAGACTGCTCCCAAGATTGACCCCATTGACCAAATTACCCCCCCCCCCCCCCCCCCCCCCCCCGATATAAAATCAGCATTTATGGCCAGTCATTCATCATAGTCTGTCAAAAAAAAAACCCATCAGTTATTGATTTTGGGTTATTAGTCTCCACATTCAGTTACTGTCAGTAAAGACAAATGAGTCTCAGCCTTCCCCATTGGTTCTCACTGAAGATCACCTTAGTTGCTGTTCATAGTATGTACAGTTTATTTCGGTTTTAAGATGAGCTCAAGGAATTCTAAAAGTCATACATAACTTTGTGAATAAATTGTTCCTTCAATGAGAACGCAGGACTTTTTACAAAGTAACATGAAAAGTGGCGATGTTGTCACTGAAGTCAACAGATGGGCTATATCACCATATAGCGCTGTTTCAAAAAAAAAAAAAGAAAAGAAAAGAAATTTCAGAGTTTTAAATATTAAATGTTAGCCAAGTTAAAACAGTGCTCTGATCACCTTCTTCTGAAAAGTGATGGAATCATACAAAGTCCTCATGTGACGTTTTAATAACTTTGTTGTAAAAAAACGTTTTCAGAAACATTTGAGTGTAATTATGACTGCGACGCATGTCATCCGGCTGTGTACCAGGTGGGTGTCTCGTTAGCGTGGAGAGCAGAGATAGCCACGGACGACGCGCTGCCCTTGGACTCTATTCATAAACAGAAAGTTTTCAAAAAAAAAAAAGATCGGAAGCCTCTCCTAACCCCACAGACCCATACACTCGTGCCCCGGAATTCTGTCGTTTTCCCGGTCACTGGACAAAGGCCTCGTGCGTGCGTGCATTTCCGTGGAGATGCTAAACGCCGTCTACGGAAGCGATCGTTGGTATTCCGTGTGTGTGTTTCCCGGCAGGTGATCAGACAGGTCTCGGCCTCTCTGTGTTTGTGGCTCTGAGGTCTTTGCCCGTGTGTTCTCAAAGTGCTCGCGTGACTGTGTCTCCCCAGGTGGCCCAAGCCCCCCCCACCCCTTTTGAAACACACATGCGCTCACCCTAAGAGGGATGTGATGTTGGCATTAACGCAAAACGTTTTCAGGCGGAACGTTTTAAGGCGGAACATTTGGTCCGATTTCTGTAGCCAATGTGATAATGGGTATTGTGATATCTTGGGCATTTTGGTGATAATGAGGAATTCCGATGCTGTTTCTTTCTTTCTTTCTTTCTTTCTTTCCCACAGTTCAAAACTTTTTTCTTTTTTTGGCTGACAGACTCAGAAAAGACCATCTTCACCAGGCCTAGTTCATGACTGCTCACTTCCTCTCGATGTTTTTTTTTTTTTTTGTCCTCAGGAACTCCCTAAACCTGCAACCATTTATTCAACGTGTTCGGATTCTGAGCATTAGCTGAATCAGTGGGTTGAATCAACTTTTTGGGCAGGGATAAAGCTGGAAGAAAAGGATTGAGAGACCGAAAGAATCTATTCTATTTCCTTTTCCCCTTTATTTCACCGGGGGGGGGGGGGGGGATCCACTGAAATCAGTGTGTCTCTTTTGTAAGAGGAACATGAGGTGACGGTGACGTTAACGAAGCAGTTCTGACAGGGTAACTTCAAAAAAAAAAAAAAAAAAAAAAAGCAAGAAATTACAGATAAATGACTTCAACTTTAAGCATGGTCTGAGTCCCCTTTCTTAAAAGAATCCCTTCAAGAGAGACTTTTTTGTGCGTGTAATTGCTAGGGCCCTGAGTTGTCAAATCTTATTTTCCTCAAGTTTCTCCCCCAAGTTTTTTTTTTTTTGAGACCACTTCACATCACTCTGGAGTGTCCTGAATAGAGACCATGTATCTGAGGAAGGTTTTTTTTTTAGTTATTTTTATTTTGATTTTTTTTAAATAATTGTGAAAATCCTGATATAAACCACAAAAAACAACGATCACAAATCGCACAACAGAATGCATGATTAACCAGTGAGATGTTTCAAGGCATTCTGCTGAGTCTGTTAAATGAAAGCCGGCCCTTGAAAAAATCGGCCCTTGCAGATCAACGAGGTTCATACCTGTTTGTAAGAGCTAATCACTCTTCACAGCCAGACAAAAATGGGAGCAAACTTCAAACGAAACATTAGTCTGAGCATTAGGCTCTGATCCACCGTCCAGATTCTTTTTGATGAAGGGTACTGAGACAACAGGGTCTGGCAATTTAAACTAATAAGTTCCTGTAGAGAACACTAATGCTTGAAAATATTCCTGTGATACTCTCTCTCTTTCCTTCTTTCTTTCTCTCTCTCTCTCTCCCTCTTTCTCTCTCTCTCTAGTTCTTTCTCTCTCTCTCTCTCCCTCTTTCTTTCTCTCTCTCTCTCTCTCTCCTTCTTTCTTTGAGTTATGTAAGTTCCTGCACCATGCTATTCACAGAACATTATGTACATTTAGAGTACTCTAAGCTCCCCTGTGTAAACTTAATGAAGATGGAAGAGTCTAATTGGCAGAGATGTAGGGGGGGGGGGGGTTACACGGAGAATATGGCTTATATGAATATGGAGAATACATGACTGAAGAAATAAATGAAATAATAAACAAATAAATAAATAACTGCAAACAAATATATCTATACATCTATATCTATATCTATATATCTATCTATCTATATATATATATACATACACACACACACACATATATACACACATATACACACACACACACATATATATATATTTATATGTATGTATGTATGTATGTATGTATGTATACAGTGCATACGGAAGGTTTTCAGACCCTTTCAAGTTTTCCACATTTTGTTATGTTTCAGACTCATCTTACAATGCATTCAATTCATGTTCTTCCTCATCAGTATACACACAATACTCCACAGTGACAAAGCAAAAAAAGGTTTTTGGAGTGCTTTGTTAATTTGTTAAAAATAAAAGACTGAAATATCCCATTTACATAAGTATTCAGACCCTTTGTTATGACACTTGCAACTGAGCTCTGTTGCATCCTACTCCTATCAGTGGTCCTGGACATGCTTGTACAACTTGACTGGAGTCCACCTGTGCCTAAATGAACTCATTGGACATAATTAGGAAAGGCACACGCCTGTCTATATGAGGTGTCACGGTTGATGGTGTATGTTAGAGTAAAAACCAAGCCGCGAGGACGAGAGAATTGTCCGTAGACCCGTGAGATGGGATTGTGTCAAGACACAGCTCTGGGGAAGGATACAAGAACATTTCTGCAGCATTGGAGGTGCCCAAGGGCATAGTAGCCTCCATCATTCTCAACTGGAGGAGATCTGGAACCACCAACAGTCTTCCTAGATCTGGCCGCTCACACACACACACACACACACACACACACACACACACCCAGAGCTGTTGGAGCAGCGGGCAGCCGTAGCGCCCGGGGGCAGTTAGGGGTTAGGTGCCTTGCTCAGGGGCACTTCAGCCATGGATGCTTAGGGAGGGAGGGGGGGGGGGCACTGTTTATTCACTCCCCCTGCCAACATTTTTTACTGCTGGTCCAGGGGGATCGAACTGGCAACCTTTTGGCATCAAGCCCGCTTCTCTAACCTTTAGGCCAAATTGCCGCTAATTACCGGTTTTTGCCTGGTAAAATTTATTAAAAAAAAAACAAAAAAAACAACAACAACAGTCAATTAAAAACTTGCTGGTCAAAATGGTACTGTGAAGTCGTCTGGAGGAGGAGAGATAAGCGGCTTATGTGCATTCCAAACTGCAAAAACACATTGGGCACATTTGATTTCCATTCGGCAGCAGTGGACTTTGCCACAATGAACAAAACAGAGAAAATAAAATGTTACCTGGTAGCTGATAGGCCACATTTGATGCCATGTAGGCCTAGCCTTTTTTTTTAAAACAGGCTACAGATGTTACAGGTTACAGATGTGTCTTAATGGCTTACATTTTAGCAGCCAATGCTGAGGTTTTGCTCAATCTTTACTGTTCGTTTTGCTTAATCATTACTGTTCATCAGATAGTCAAACTGACTTGAGGTCATTGTCATTCTTTCGTCAACCTAGGTGGACATTATATTTGCATTTGTAACATAGACTGTTATTGAAACATGACCGGTAAGTTCCAAATTTGACCAGTAAAATAAATTCTTTTCAGAGAACGCAAGAAAAAATAGCGGAAACATATATAACATATATAATATATATATATATATATATATAACAGAGATATATATAATAAGTATTAAATAGATACATATTTAGTTTTAAAAAAAAACCCTATGATTTAACCCAGAAGGAAAAGACCATGTGTATGCAAACTGAAACCAAAATTCAGGATAACTTCTCCACCAGCAAGATGTTCATTTAGCCTGTTAGGGACATGGTCGATTCCTGAAGTCGAACTTTTCAGTCATGTTATTGCTTGACTGACAGACCTATGACTGTCTTTTTTTGTTTTGTTTTTTTTTTCTTTGAGAGCTGAAGCGATGTCCAGGTGTTGCATTTGTTGCACGTTCAAAGAAAAAAAAAAGAAAAGAAAAAAAACAGAAATGCAAAATTAAGAAAATCATTCAATCAGTCAATATATATTGATGCAAGTTTATATGCATCAATATATATTGACTGATTGAATGATATAAACTTGCAGGTGTACGTGCAAAAACCGTAAACGTGTTCATTTATTTTTGTTTGATTTCCTTCTCCCTTTACTCCCAATTTGAATGGTCCGTTGTGTGTCCTGTCATCAAGCCCCTGCTATGGCCTGAGTGAGTCAGCCAACACATTCAGTCACCCCTTCCATGGGAATGTAGGGTGTGTGGGGTTCCATGCCGACCACAGAAGTAAACTAGAACGGAACCAGTTCCACAAACCTGAATGTGAAACCTTGACACCTTCTGTTTTCCGTTACCTCAACAGTGTGTTGTTGTTATTGTTTGTGTTTACAAGAAGATATGTGACATTTTAAGATGCAATTTCACACCACAGATCCAGTTCAAATATTGGATCTAGTCATGAAGTGAAACCAGGATTTACCAGAGAATACTGTTGCATCCATTCGAACCAATCAGCAACCGGAATAGCTGCAGCTGGTTTCATAACGTCGCTTACACAAACACAGGCACGACACGTTGGCCAGTCTGCTGAGCAGGGGCTGTCAAACCGCTTCGAATCTTTTCTTTTGGGGGGGTGGGGGGTGGGGGTCATATGTGGACAGGGAGGAGGAGCGGGTGGGTGGTAAAACAAAAAAGAAGCCTGATATTGATTAAAAGATTGGACACGGTGAGGCGGCTGGAGTTTAATTTAGACTAAAGCAGCTGAAGCCCGTGGGTCAGGGATGGGTGGTGAGAAGACAGCAGGGGGCACAGCAGGTAGTAATTTGTAGTACTTCATTCTGGGCTACAGCTGAGCAACATACTCGCTGACCCAGGGCCAGCTGTGCTTTCACACAAGACGTTTGCGTCACAGTCGAGACGCGGAATGGATCGATGGGCTGCCCAGATCGGGCACTGTGATAACTTGATAACCCTCCCCGAACAACCGACCGACACACACACACACACACACACACACACACACACACACACACACACACACACTCTCTCTCTCTCAATGCCTTACACACAAACATGGACACACTGACTCTCTCTTCCTCTCTCCCTCTCTCTCTCTCTCAATCTCACACACACACACACACGCACATTCCTTTGAGGAGTGACCCAGAGTTATCTTAGCAATGTTTATTCTTTTCCATTCTTGACTGCTGTATTACATGATCAGTGTCTAATTAATAGTCTGTGTGTGGTCCAGTCTGTTTACAGATGGTTTAGCACAAGCTTACCTTGCTTAGCAGGGCTGGCTTTGCTTATAGTTAGTTACGATGCTTGAAAACTGGAACAGATGCAGCAAAGAGATAGCAATGCGGTCGTCTTTAGGAAATGTTAAAATAATAATTCCGGTCATGCTGAAAACAACCCTCCCCGTTCTCTTAAAAATCTCCATTAGCAGCTGCTACTATTTTTGGCTTTTGAAAAAAAAAAAAAACACCAAAAATGTCAGCTGATGCTGGAATGACGACAAAGTGCAGGGTTATTATAGCTTCTGTGAGCAGGGGGCACCGATTTGACAAGAGCCTAAGCACATACAGAGGGCGGTGTCGATGTCTTTATGTATTTGTTGGTTTGTAAGTCTGTTTGTCTGCTTAGTTCATCAGGTTAGTTAGTTTTTGTGTTAGTGAGTTAGAGATTGGTGGCAGTGCTATGAATTTTTCCTCACATCATTCAATCAGCTATCAATATATTCAATCAGCTATTAATATATTCAATCGGCTATTACATACTCCACACCGCAGCGCTAAGCTTTATTCGCACTCCGCTGCACTATCTCTGTACTTACATGCACTGTTTTTCTGCTCTTTTGCACTGGCTTTACCTCTCATGCTGTTCAGAGGACCCTGTTTAAACTGTACATACAACCTACTGTAAATATTTTGTCTATTATGTATATTCAACCCATACATATACACTCCTCTTCCTACTCTGTCGGCTTCACCTTTATGTATAACATAATTAATATATTATACATGTATATATCTGTATATATTGCTCACCACTCTCTATAATACTGTACATACTGTAATATATAGCATCACTACTGCAGTGTTCACTTATACCTGCACTTATCTGTAAATAATACTATGCTTTTGCACTTCTGGTTAGATGCTACTGCATTTCTTTGGCTTTGTACCTGTACTCTGCACAATGACAAAAAAGTTGAATCTAATCTAATCTAATCTAAAAGGTAGGTAAAAAAAAAACGACCCTTTTCACTGACTGTGAGGCCGTGGGACTTCATTTCCACAGCGTTAATCAACAGGTTTGAAAGACACAATCGATTTGTATTTAGCTATGAAGGTCAAATGAAACGCCACAAATTCCACAAACATGAGCGCGAAACCTTGACCAGACGCTAAATATTTGATCTTCCGTTTTACCTTCCTAACTTAAACATGAGTGTGGAGGGGAGAAAACTGATATGAAAAGGAAAAATTGGAAATATATGATCTCTGCCCTCCAATGGATAGACATATAATTAGAGAAAGGAAGACAGCCGCCAACGCCAGACAAACACCGTTATTACACCCGTACTGACTCATTCATGCCGACAAGATGCTTTTATCCAATCAAAATACAGGGACAGGAAATGGAGTCCCTTCCATTCAAATGAAAGGTCTATGAGGACATTAGACGTCACTCAACTGACTTCAACACACACACACAAACAATGCCCCCCCCCCCCCCCCCCCCCCTCGCCCAAAACCTCTCCTCTCTCTCTCTCTGACACGCAAACGCACAAACGCAGGCAGCTGGTTTGACAAGTCTTTGAATTCGTGATTTTCTGATTCACACCTGAGCTCAGATCTACGCAGGTTTGCGGCAGAATGTGGGGGTGGCGTCGCTGTCGCTGTAGCTATTTCGGGGGGCTGTCCAGCACAGGGGAGGAAATCCACAGGGTACGGCCGAGAAAGAGAGAATTTCTAAGAATCGTTGTTCTCAAAAGCCTTACATGGAATAATTACTAAATGTTTTAAAGCAGAAAAACATTTCTTTGGTGTGACACATTTTTAACACTCATTACAAAATCTGAATTTTTCACAATGTGAGCTTGTTCACATTGTAACAACACGTCTTCAGTAAAACTTTTTTTGTTCTTTTTTTGTTTTCTCCAAATGGAACAGTTTGCCTTCAGATTTCCTATTAAACTTGTTAGGCTATACCATTAATTGGTGAAATTAGTAGAACCAGCAAGGTTAATTGGCAGACCGACAATGTTTGTATAAGGTACCTGTGAAGTGTTTAGGTGAGGTTTTGGACTATATCAAATGACGCTGAGGTATTCAAAGACTTTTTGGCTCTGTTCTCTGGTTGAGGATCCTATGCTTATGTTGTTATATGTGATATATCAACCATCATTCATTTTCCTGCTTTGGATCCCTTATAACTGAGAGCTTTCAGCTAATGCATGTAAATGAGACCAGTGTGGTACAGTAGGGTGTACCCCAAGACTCAGTGTTCAGACCAATGTATATGTGTATGCATGTATGTGTATGTTACTGCCTGATGATGTTCTTCATTAACAACATCTGCTGTAACAAAGGACTTTGAGTAACGCCTCCGGTTTCAAGCAACGACCAATAGCGCAAGCAGTCACTCACCATTGGTTGTCCCTCTCCATCAGATTCGCCAATCACAGCCACACGAGTCTCCCTAAATACTGCGGCAACAGCCGCCGTCTTTGTCGGCACGGAATTCAAAAGGGAGAAGACTTGTGGGGAGACTGCGATTGTTCGTACACTTTCGGAGAGACTGCTGCTGTGGTATTCATCGCGGAGCGCTGTCGTATTCTACCTTTATCAGAATCTTTGTGTGCGTTCGGATACCAAACCACACAAAGCACCACACACAAATACAAACACACCAACACGTACACCCCCAGACGACAGCTCGGTATACACAGTGATTGTATAGACATACCCACACATTCACACGTTCTCCATACTTTCCATTTTCTATTTAATAAAAAACCACTAAAGAAACATCTTGTGTCGCATTCTAACTGGATGCGCCATAGTGGACACACACTTCCTGTGAACCAGATACAGTCCTTCACACTCACACATCACAACATCTGCTCTCCTGTAGACAATACGATTCTTTTTGTATCAATTGAGCCAGATGAAGTATCTCAGTCGTCCGCGGTAGACAGAGAGAGAGAGGGAGGGAGAGAGAGAGAGAGAGAGAGAGGAGGACTATTACAGGTTATAGACTGGGTGACAGATCTTACTTCCCTTGGCTAAATTCTGACATAATGTGTTGAACTGTTCACATTTGAATCTGCGCTAAAAGTGAGCATGTACTTAACCTTATAACCTTTCACCTTAAAATTTGACAGTTCCTCTGAAGCACCCAACTAAATCATTTAGGGTCTATGTCAGACCTCCTGCCTTTGGTCTGTCATTTGATGCTCACATTTAAAAAATGATATATATAGTATAGATATATATAGTGTTTTTTCTTTCACAATAAGGGAGAATGCCATGAAGATGTTCTCTCTTCATGATGCAGTAAAATGTTTTTTTGTTCCGGATTTTTTTCTGAATGCAAAGGCTGAGATCTCCTAGCAGAACCTGCCAATTTGTGCATATATCCCTCAGGGAGTTCCACTTATGTAAATGCACCGTGTGCCGGTGTCTAATGTAAAAAAAAAGAAAAAAAAAAAGAAAAAGAGATAGAGAAAAAAAAAACTGAATCAACCTACAAACCTCGACACCAATTTTACTTGCTCATCCATTGAAAAATATAGAGTATGATCCACTATTAAAAATGCATTCACTTCACCATGTCAAAGTCAAAGTCACAGATGGTGGTTAATGGACATTAAAGGACTAAAAACGATTTAAAAATAGTATTTTAAGTACCTTTTTTTGGGGGGGGGGGGGGGGGGCAAAGTGGAGTGAGTATATGACTCAAACATGGATCAGCTCATATGTGTGGGATTTCTCCTCACTCAGGATATGAAATTTTCCCACACATGTCTCAAGACTATTTCACTTCATCCTCCAGGTCTGAGGAGCCCAGGGGCCAAAAGACGTCATCAAGGAACGGTTCAAAAAAAAAAAAAAAGATAAGGGCAGAGAGAGAGAGAGAGAGAGAGAGAGAGATAAAAGGAAGGGAGGGGAGGGGGAAGATGATGAGGAAGAGAAAGGACAGTCGTCAGGAGAGTTTTTTTCCCCCCATGGTTATGAATCAATATGTCACCAGGGATCTTTCACATATTAGACCAGATACGGACGGACCATTAGCCGCTCTGGTCAAGGTGAGAGAGAGTGACAAGTGGTGTTGCCATGGCAATAAACTTGGGGTGAAGAATTGCGTATTGGTGAGTGACCCCTGCTCACTGGCCTCGCTCTCTCTCCCCCTCTCTCTCTCTCTCTCTCTCTCTCTCTCCCTCTCTCTCTCTCTTTCTCCCTCTCTCTCTCTCTCTCTCTCTCTCTCTCCTTTGAAGAGAAGAGGTGGGATATGATCTGAGAAATGATCTAATCACAACAGAGGGGCAAGGGCAGGCCTATACCTATGCCACAGATACAGTCTGCCGACCGAGTCACAGAGCTGCACGGAAAACGCGGGACCAAGGCGCCCCCCCCAACCCCCCCCCCCCCCCCCGCCTCTTTGCCCCCGCCCTTTTTTTTTTTATCTGGTTTCATTTGCTTCCAATCTCCTCATTTCTGCCTCGGCCACCTGGAGCAGGGGACGGGCCGGGAATGGATCCGCGTAATTGACGCGCTGTGTGTCTCGTTTCTGATGCCGTCGGAGGCAAATTACAGTCCTTTATGTGTACGTCTGTCCGTGTATGAGATCGATAGCCATTCATTTATAGGAGACTCTTGTCCACAGAGATACACAGTCATTACAGTGATCATGTCAAAGGTCTTGTGACCCCGCTGCAGGCCCGGGCTTTAGTTTCCCTCTCAGAGATGCATCAGTGAACCGGCCCCTTGTCTTCATCTTTCTGTCTGTCCGTCTGTTGTTAGGAAGAAGCAGCACGTTGCCTGTTCTGCTCCATATTAATCCGTGTATGAATAAATCGTGATTACACCGCATTGTTACCCGTCATATTAAAATATATTGTCAGGAAGGCAGAGCAGCAGACACTG